>NW_026974928.1:0-300000 GCF_030014295.1 Loxodonta africana | reverse complement strand
ACGAGTAAGGAAGACCAAAGAAGAATCGATGCCTTAGAATCACGGTGTTGGTGGAAAATATTGAATATAAAATCGACTGTCAAAAGAATGGTCAAATTTGTCTTGGAAGAAGTACAGCAAGAATGCTCCTTAGAAGCGAGGATGGCGAGATTTCGTCCCATGTAATTTGGACATATTATAAGGAGGAACCAGTCCCTGGAGAAGGACATCATGCTTGGTGAAGTAGAGGGTCAGCAAAAATGAGGGATTAACACAGTGGCCGCAATAATGGGCTCAAACATAGAAATGATAGTTAGGTTGGGGCAAAATGGGGCAGTGTTTCATTATGATGCACATAGGGTCGCTCTGAGTAGGAACCCACATGAAGGAACCGAACAACAACAATTAAAATACGAAAAGGTTTTCTCCAGTCTAGATTCTTTGCTCGGAATATTTAGTCTATTTACGTTTGCTGAAAAACTTATGTTTTTCAGCTTATTAGTTTTTTTTATTTTAAATTAAAAAAAACTTTATATTATTCAAGGTAGTGATTTTTAGTTACTTATCTTCTCTGTGTCCCCCCTTCATCTCATTCCTGTCTTCTTTGGATTGATTATTTTTTTGCATTTCACAATTTCTTTGTGTCATTTAAGACAATATGCACTTTACTTCTTTATGTTTAGTGATAATCTAGGACAATGTACCATACACTTAATTAATCAAAAACTAATTTTATTACAACTTCATCTACTCAAACAATAAAAGGTATTATATATTTTAACTCATATCTTCACAGCTATTGCTGTCTAACAAAACACCACAAAACTTGGCAGTTTAAAACAATAAGTTATTATCTCCCCAGGATTCTGGGTTGAGTGGGTTGGTTCTCTGCTAGAATGTCCATTTTGAAGTTGCAGTCAGATACTGGCTGGAGTCATCTGAAAACCTATTGGGCTGGATGTCCAAGAATACTTCTTCACTCCCGTGTCTAGTGCCGCAATGCTGCTCCATGGGACCTCTCTCTCCAGCAGACAATTATGGGCTTTTTATGTGACCTACAAGTTCTTGACCGAGTTCTCAGCCACTCTACTTGGTGCCATTCACTGAGAAAAAATTTTCTGCAGATTTCCTGGACCTACTTGAGGAGCTGGGAGGTTAATTTCTAGCTAACTCAGACAGAATTGTGTTGTCCCTTACATTCCCTGGTTTATTCAGAGTTCTTCTGAATCCTCACCTTTAGGGGCCTTGTAGTTTATTTCCTGTTGTCCATGAAACACAGAGCCATGAAAGTTGATACAGCATTGTTTTTTTATTTCCTTTGACTAATATTCTGGTAAAGAAGCTACTTCCTTCTGCCTTATTTTTCTAATTACTGTTTTTATTTGTGTATGTGTGTGTCTGTGGTATATATATGCAGTTCTTTAATGCATGAAAGAAAAACTTAGATCCACATGCCTATAATCTGTTTCCAAGTCTGTCTATCTATCTGTTCAACTAGCTCTGTGTGTTGGTTATGATACCTCATCTGCCATGTTTCCAGGCACTGAAGTCTCTGTCATGTTATTTTCACATTACTAACTTAAATTAATCTTGATAATACATATATTTTTAATTTTAGGAATGCTGTTTTTATAGACAGAATAGCTGTATATCAGAGAAGCTAACTTACCCAAGGTACATGTTCTTAGTTGACTGATCCCAGACGGCAACCCCTAGCCTTCTCACAGAAAAATCTAAGTGGTTTTCCTCAACCACATTGTTTTTGATTTTTCACTTCTAGAACATCTTAAAACTTTAATCAAAGCCGAAGTGGTAAGACTTCTCTGTAATATAAAATAATTCTAAACAGATAATAATATTATTTTCAGAACAATGGTTCCAGATTATATGAAGTAGGGAAAGAGAATTATAACCCCTTTTATTCAAATGTAGTTCATATCTTTATTATGGGTTTTAGATAACACATATATTCACCTGAGCACTATTCCAGTGTGTGTATATGTGTGTATGCGTGTGTGTGTGTGTGTATTCACAAAGCACAGCAGTTTAAAACAACAATTATTTATTTTGCAAATGAATTTGCAATTTCAACAGGTTTCATCAGGGACAGCTCATCTCTACTCCACGCTTCATCAGTGGAAGTGGCTCAACTGGGAGCTGAAAGATACACTTGCATGATGTGCCACCAAGGACTGAAAAAAATGGCTTTGAATTTGGCTGGGCTCTCAGCTGGGGATGTGCACTAGAAGTCTTGGTTTCTCTCTTTGTCACAGCATGGGGATTATATAATTGCACCAACACAATTACTCTTAAGACATTTCTTAAAATAGGGAATGGGGTAGCATACAGTCACTTGCAATTCTAAAATTCTGGTAGAAATTGTTGCCAGCTCCTTAACTAAGATTCAGTGTGATTCTCTGGGAATTATTCTACATGATTTTTGCCTCTGCTTTCTGAGTCACCCTTGCTCTACCATGAGAAAACTGAGTAGTCACCTCAATCAGCTTACTCCTTAGACCAAACTAGTGATATTTCTGTCAGAAAAACATGCTTGCAAACATTGTGAGTTTTCCATGAATCTTACTGGAATTTACTCCATTAGACAAAACCTACAACTACCAACCTTGAGCTTCCTGTGACTCTGCTGCACTACAGTGCCCTGAAACATTTTAGTAGTCCTATATATTTTTAACTAAAGAGAATCTACAAGACTCTCAAGATTTATAGAAGGTCTTTTGTCTCGTTGGGTGTTTATTTAAGGTACAGTGTCTTAAATCGTCCTGAAGCCTTAATAAATGATTTTAGAGTCACAACTTGTGTTGGATCTTTGGCCTGAGGCCCTTTCTTAATTTGAGACTTCTTTGCTGAAAGAAAGTTTTATTTTTGAATCCACTGTGTACTGACTCCTTTGTACACAATATATTTTTTTCTTCAGCTCATCTCTCTACTCTTATGTTTTAACATAGGTCATGAAAAGCCAGTTAGCATTTTTATATTCTGTCTGGAAGTTTCTTTAACAAATCTTCCCACAGCAACATTTTGCAAATATTTCTTGATGTCTTCTTACGTATTTTATGTTTGATGGTCACATTGGGTCCTTATTTCATTTGAATTTATTTTATCTTCATTATGTGATTTAGGATCTACATTTAGTTTTCAAAAGGTATTATCCCCATCAAAATTAATGATTTCCATTATTTATCAAAAAATACAAATTATACACTTATCATATGCTATTTAGAAACTCAGTCACTCATACTTATTGCCAGAGCCCTAATTTCAGAGCAAAAACACCATTGCAAATTATAACAGGAGGACAAATATAATTTTTAATTAGTTTACCATATATAAAAACAATCATATAGGAACAATGGAGCCAGATTGGCAAAGTAAGAGCAAAATAACTTGATAACACAAAAAGAAGAATTTAAATGGGATGAACAAAATAGCAAAACAATATTTTAGAAATGTAACCTGTATCCAGTTTGGTTGCTGCCCTTTTGGCAAATTATGCTCAGCATTGATATCACATAAAATGTCTCTCCAGCCACCTCCTCAAGGCACCCTTGACTTCTTTATTTCTCACACTGTATATAAGGGGGTTCAAGACAGGTGTGAAGATGGTATAAAACACTGAGACCACCTTATCATGGTCCTCTGAATCGTTAGATTTGGACCTCATGTAGATGAACATGATGGTGCCATAGAAGAGTCCCACAACCACCAGGTGAGAGGAGCAGGTCTTAAAGGCTTTTTTCCCAGCTCCAGCTGACCGCATGCAGAGCACTGCAGCCAGGATAAGACTGTATGAGGCCAAAATGAGAGACAAAGGGATCAAGAGCATCAGAATGCAGCAGACATACATGAAAAACTCAAAAATCGTGGTGTCAGCACAGGCAAGGCGTACCAGTGATGGTGCTTCACAGAAAAAGTGATTGATTTCCCATGAGTGACAGTAAGGGAAGCTCAAAGTGGCACCAGCCTGCATCAGCCCATCGATCCCTCCCAGGAGCCAGGAACCTGACGTCATGAGTAAACAGAGCTTCTGACTCATGAGAATGGGGTAGCACAGTGGGTGACATATGGCCACATAGCGGTCATAGGACATGGCCGTTAAGAGGAAGCATTCACTCCCTCCCAGAGTGAGAAGCAGGAAGATCTGGACTCCACAGCCAGTGGGAGAGATAGACCTCGTGTCCATCAGGTAGTTGGCTGCCATTTTGGGAACGATGGTGGAGACCAGCATCATCTCCATGAAAGAAAGCTGGCTAAGCAGGAAGTACATGGGCATGTGGAGTTGAGGGTCCACATGAATGAGAATGATCATAAGGGTGTTGCCCATCAGTGAGGTGATGAAGATCATAAGCACCATGGCAAACAGGAATAGGTGGATCTGTGTGTGGTTAAAGGCCCTAGAAGAATGAAGTTTATTCCTGTGGTGCCGTTTGCATTGACCATGGCTCTACTGGTGCCTGAAAGATGTAAAATGATGCAGAAATAAGATTTGTTTAAAAGGAAAAAAAAAAAAAATTTTTTTTTTTTTTTAAAGGAAGCTTGTACATATCTTTATGAAAACTTGATCAAATGACTTGGGAAATCTCAGACTTGGAGGGCTAATTGCTACTTTAATCTTTCACTTACAAACAAGATTTTTGCCATAGCATAGTACTATCCATCTCTGCTGTTACTATACATTATTTTTTATTCACACAAAATTAGATAACATACATGTACAGTAGTACAACTTACACCTCTATTGTTTTTTAATAATTTGTCAGTATGCCACACGTAATTTACTCATGGTGTTAAGAAATATTACTTATGCAATCCGAGTTCTTTACACTTTGGGTATTTCTATATTGAAGGAAATTCAGATTTATGCACTTTAGTAGGTATTGAGGTGATATGCCTATAGTTATTACTTTTGCATGTGTTTTAGATATTTGCTTAATGGATTCTCACATGATTTTCTTCAATATCAAGACAAATAAATTACAACTGATAAAACTAAGTTTGATGGGGAAAAAACAAAAGCAAAAATTCTCTATTCCACACTTACATGCAGCCTGTGCTCTAAACACACTAGGCTTTCAGCCACCACAGATACTACTGTACCCATCGCCATATCATTTATATTATCATGACTTGCTTTCCTGATCATGGTGCCTACATCTCATTAAGTTTAGAACCCCCTCAACATTTAAACTTTTATGTATTATGTTCTCAAACAATGCTGCTGATTTTAATTTAATATATAATATATCCATTCTAAGGGAGCCCTGGTGGCACAGTGGTTAAGCTTTCGGCAGCTAACCAAAATGTTGGCAGTTCAAACTCACCACCACTCCTTGGAAACTCAATGAGGCAGGTCTACTCTGTCCTATAGGGTCAGAATTGACTTGACAGCACAGGTGTTTGGGTTTTATCCATTCAACAAAGTTAATAATTTCATAAATGAACATAATTTGTATTGCATGCAATTTTCACATAAATTTGGACATCAATAATCTTATACTTCTAAAAGTAGAAGACAAAAACTAATCCATTGATTATGACTTATCCAGATGATATTCTCATATAATGAACCTGAGGTCCAACATCTCCCACAGGTAAAATATACAGGTACTCATTCACTTTCAGAATAGCTCCTCTTTTCACTAGAACCTATAACTTCCGTTTCTTTTACGTCTAAGTATTTTTGGTGGTAGGAATGGATGCACATGTAAATGGATTCACCTATTATACTTAGGTAGGTGGTATCTTTTGCTCACAAATTCAAATTGTCAAAGAGAGCTGTGAATTCAGGATTACCAACAGTATTATGTTTGGACTTCATTCATAATCTGTGGTGTAGTAAATCTTTTTTCAGTTTTTCTGTAATTTATTTGCAAAACATTGCAAATTTTGTGAATGGTCTATGATCTTCACACCTTTAATACATATTAAAATTTTTTGATTCTTAGTATATACCAACATTGACTTTCATATCAATAAAATATGTAGATGTTCCATTTTTCAAAATTGATATAAATATGCTATAATAGTGAGCATATCATTCTTTTATGCTTTGTTCCCTCAAATACATATATTTTGAGTGAAATATATATTCAGTTTAATGTATTTTTAACTACTGCCAAATTTTATTACATCATATATATGCAATTTATATATATAAATATAGATGTATATATATATAATGTTTATTTAAGAATACTTAGCTTCTTTCCAATCTTTTGTTAATATAACCCATATCCTTGTGCATGTGGCAATATTTTCTCAAGTAAATATTTCACTAGAATATTTTGGGTTTAAGATAATTGCATCTCCACCTTTTACACTCCAGTCAACTGTCAATTTGTGTGATAATTCCTCCACATATTTTACTGTTAGATGCGATAATTAACAGCAATCATGTAAGTGTGAAAATAAATTTAAATTGCATGTCACTTAAGTTACATGGCAGAAACTCTTTTAATCTATTCATCGACCTCTTGGATTTCTTCTGCAAACTGTGAATATCTCTAATTCATGGTTTCTAGATTGTTTGGCTTTTTCTTAATAATTTAAAGAATTTCTCATGTATTTTGTAATTTATATATTTAATTATATATTTAATTTATATATCTTTATAACTTGTATTTATATGCATTGTGAATATCTTCTCCAGTTGATTTTATATATTTGACATTTTTGTTATTTTGGACTGAAGTTTTGCATTTTATATTACATATATTTGGGATACTTATATGATATTAATAATTTAATATTAATGTTCTGCATTTCATTAATAGGCTACCATTTTAAACAATTTCAATGTTATTTGGATCAAACAACTTGTTATTGGTATATAAGTTGTTTGAATCTATGATCATTGTTGATTTAATATTACATTGTACTGTCTTTGCATGCATGAATATTAAACATATTAAACTCACAAAATGTATTGCTATAAAAAATATATATAGTTCATCTTTTAATTTGTAGTCTCTGATTTTTTTCTTTAAACAAAATAGGGACAATCAGTGTCCTTAAAGGCCACTAAAACATAGGTGTAAAGTAGTCTGTGTCTGTAGATTTTTTTTTTTTTTAAATAATGTATTCACTTTCCTATTAGTTTCAGGTAAGCTGTGTTTTCCTATTACTTTTTAAATTCATATGACTTTCTATTTTTAAGGAAACATTTTCCTTTTCTAATCTATTTTCTTTGTTAGCGTTTCTCACTGCATTGGGTGGATGGACAGGTCTGTGTCTCTGGCTGCCGCTGAACTGGAGGTCCTGACACGCAAAGTTCATTCACTTAAGCCGGCCCTGGGTCAGGGCACACTGGGTATAGACATACAAGTTACGAGTTGCTTAAATAACATGAAGACTAGGAGTCAGAACTCTAAAGACCTGTCCATATTTTGTTCACAAATATGTGTGATATTTGGGGAAGGTCACTTACTTTCCTATGAGCCACTCTCCTTGTTTCTAGACTGGGAAAATTCGCAGACTTTGGTAGACAGCTGTACTGGAGCACTGGTTTCATTTGTTTCCAGCGGGGCTCATTCTCTGCTTTGGCGATTTGATAACCACCTGCTAAGGCCCTGAGCTTAAGGGCAGCTTTCCAATGTTTCTCAGATGCCAAGATTCAATGAATATGATTTTGAAAGTCTTCTGTAGATTTAAATTTAAGATGAAATTATTTTAAATTAACTGTATTTGAAAATATTATCATATCAAGCATTCTATTCGCTGGACAAACAGTTCATATAATGTGAAATATATGTATATTTCACATTTAATCAGCATAAATTACGAAGTTCAGAAAAGTTACATGACTAATCTAATAATAAACATTTAAACTGGTAGCTGTATTCATCTGAAGGTTGTCTGAACATAGAAGTACATATTTAATGGCCAGGTTTCTGGAGTTTGAATACCTATGCCACTGTTTAGTAGTTGGATAAATTTGAGCAATATGCTTAAACCTCAGTTTCATTATGTGCAAAATGAGATGACATAATAGTATCTACTATAGGATTATTTGATAACTACAAAATAAAATGTATATAAGTACATTGGAGAATGCATGCACAAGAAGATAGCTCTAAAAAGTTATTGATTATTATCATTATTATATTGTTATTGGCCATACATAGATGTTTCCTACCAAAATATTTTGAAAGTAAAATTAGTATTTTCCCATAACTCACATGTAATGTAATGTTACTTATTTCATACCAAAGAACAAAAATATCATTACATATCAGTCTTCATTTTTCAGCATAAGTGACATGTTTTCTGTGTTCCTTGAGATTTTTCTGTCTGCCCTCTGTCTGTCTACCTTCTATGAATTTATTTTGAACATAGAGGAAACACTCATGACCATGGTAAATTTAATTATTCCAAGGCTATTAGGTTACTTGATTATTAATTTTACAATGTGTTCTCATGCCTTTAATATTCAATGTGTTATAAGAATTGTAATAGATACCATGAAACTTGCCACAAATTCAATAATGTCTCAAAATTCAATCAAAATTTTTTAAAATAGCAGGTAAAAAGAGAAAATATTATCCGTATTTCACATCAAAAAGGCAGTTGTTCCCAAGTGAACTCAATTCTGTGTAATTCCACACTACCAAAGTACAAGAGGGTATGTAGGTCAGATAAAGTTCTAGTTGTCTATAATATTTCTGTACAATTTAAAAGAGGATAAAAACGTATTCCCATTTATTTTCTAGTTGTATAAAATGGGTAATTGCAGAGAGCTCAGAGTACTTTTAGATTCATTGTCACATTTTTCTGTCTACCTCAATGTGGAGTTCCCAGAATTAGCAAAGCTTCCCCTTTCTCAAAGGTACACTCTATGTTACATACCCACCTGTCTAATATTCTGGCCTGGCACTAGTATGTTCATTTCTTCAATTCAATCCAAAACAATTCCAAGCCAAAATGACTCTTACTTCACATCTGCATGGTATAGATGGAGTAACTCAGACATAACAAGGATTTTTATAACTGTAGCAAACAATGTCCCCAGTCCTATGTTAACCCTGGATGTGCATTTCCTCATGGAATGTCACAACAATTAAATGAGGTAAACTGTCACTGTTTCAGATTTGCAGATGAAGGACTGGAGGGTTAGATTATTTATTTTTCCCTGGTCTCAAAAGTAGGAAGCATGGGTCCAAAATCCTGGTCATGAAAGTAAACTCCCCACAGTTATTTTGGGCTTGCCAGCCAGTTTTTTGTTCCAATTATTATCTTAATAATGACAAAACTTTTTGAATAAAACAGACAACATAAATAAAGAAAAAAAAACCTTTTTGAATAAAACAAACAGCATAAATGAAGAATGGACCCTCAAACACATCGCTGTTGTTAGATGCCATTAAGTCACCTAACACACGGCTACCCCGGGCAAAATGCTGCCCAGTCCTGCGCCATTCCCATAATCGGTTGTTGATCGGACTATTGCCATCCATCGGGTTCACTTTGGCTGACTTTGCAGAAGTAGATCGCTCGCCTTTTCTTCCTAGTGCATCTCAGTCTGGGAAATCTGCTGGAGCTCACTGGAGCAACTGTGAGTTCTGTGAAGTTAGGCACCTCTCTTATAAACTGTGTGTCTCAGGTTAGTGTATTTAAAATGGGTAACTGTCTTACTTTGTAAAAATGAAAAAAGATAGTGCATGTAGAATGTTTAATTAAATTATTTATATTTAGTATGTTATCAAACATAAATTTTATCTCTACACAAACTTTTCCCCAAAGAGAAATTCATGAATAGAGAATTTAATAGAATCAGATATATGCATCCATTTACCTTAGAGTCAGAGTATTAACTAAGACTCAACTTTCCTAAAAGCTTAGTACAGATTGTCCCCGACTTAAGACATGTTTGAGTTACAACAAACTGCCCTATGACTATCCTTTTTTTTTATCTTTGTACGTCTTATTATTAGTAATATGTACTACATATAACGTTGTAGCACGTAATTTGTTGATGTTATCATTCTCTTGCCAATCCCAAAGACAAATAAAGATTGGATTTATAAAGATACTGTTAATAGGAGACAAAAATAATGAATATTTTTTAAAAAATTAGATATTCTACTTATATCAGAGCTGACTTATGACAGAGTCTTCAGAATGGAACCCTGTCTTACACTGGGAAATACCTGTAATATTATTTTCATAATTACAATTTGGTAAAGATACATTAGTGCAATATAATCATGAAAGGATGTTTTTTCTCACTGGAAATTAATACATAGTTTAAATGAAATTTTTATAATTTCTATGCATTCAAACATTATACACTCAATGTCTCTTTATGATATTCATTACCAGTAGGAATGCAATGAAAATTAATCTCAGGGTAAAAGTGAAAAATCCTTTATTAGTCAATTTGGCAATATGGAGTGAGAGCCAGAGAGCTAGTCTTGTCCCTTGAAGCATTGCCATACCTTGTGGATATCATTCTAAAATATGACTAAAAAAGAAGGGCTGGGAGGAGACCCTGTAAACACAAAGGGCTTATTTTGCAAGGTTTTCCACAATGTGCATCCTGAACTATTGTAGAACTAATAAATTTCCCATGGAACACAATATAACAGCTGGAACACTCTTAGATATCATGCTAATCGTATAAACAATATTTTTCAAATTGTAAAAAATGTATATGGAAAAATATAAAAGGAATAGTTATGATGTTATCAAGTGCAATCCAGGTGCTTTAATTTCTGTGCTTTCCAAATAGTATGATTGTGATATCGTTTTTAAAATTACAGAAATTAAGTGGGCCACAGTGAAAGCATTAGCGCATACCATCCCCGGTTGTAAGCACTCAGTCTAGGAGTCGTAGCACTAACCTGCATCAGAGGAGCCACCGTGCAGGAGGTGTGGAATACTCTAAGCCTCTGGTTCCCAGATCACCGTTCGGATCCCCACCAATGCCTCTGTTGCCGGTATAAAATACAAGGCACCTGGCTAAAGCCTTAGGGATTCCTGAGCTTCAGGCTGCAGAAATGCTCGTGGGAAAGCATTCGGAAGAATACAGATGACCACATGCTCTCCTCATTTATCACCTCCATACAGGATTATTTTAAAATTTCAGGATATTTGATCTCTGAAGATAATGGCCTGTTTTATCAACATGCTAAAGTCAGGATGTGATTATTTTGAATATGATGCTTGCCTTATAATATTATTAGTATTAAATGAGATACGATGCATAAAGCACTTAACTCATACCTAGAAAATATACTTAGTCCACAATCCTGTTAACCTAAACTTTCACAATAACTAATGCGTCAAGAAAGAGCTGGTAATGATGTGGGGAATAGAGTGGACTTCTAGACATGTCTTACCCAACAAAAGGCCATGACCGAATTGAACTTTTCCAGTCTTGAAACTTTCTAGTTATATATTTTGGGCCTGTTATATAACCTCTCTGAGCGTCAGTTTAATCATCTGTAAAAGGGGCATCATAATGCCTCTTCCATAGGATTATTTTTAGGGGCTACTGTATAGAATAAGGAGCCCTGGTAGTGCAGTCGTTAAGAGCTCAGCTGCTGACCAAAACGCCAGCAGTTCAAATTCACCAGAAGCTCCTTGGAAACTCCATGGGGCAGTTCTACTCTGTCCTATTGGGTCGCTATGAGTTGGAATAGACTTGATGACAATGGGTTTGGTTTTGGTTTCAGGTATGGAATAAATATAAAGCACCAGATCTATCAAATAAGTATAATTTCATTATCTCCTTTCTTCTCTGCTTTAGCTGAATATGTTGACTTATGAACTGACGTACAGTAATGAGAGTTTTTTTTTCAATGTCTTTATCTTGCAACAGAAAACAGTAAAAATCAGTTGCCATTGAGTTATGTCTGACTCATGGCAACCCTGTGTGTGTCAGAGTGGAACTGTGCTCTGTAGAGTTTTTAATGGGTGATTTTTCAGAAGTAGATCACCAGGTCTTTCTTCCGAGGTGCCTTTGGGTGGACTTGAACCTCCGTCTTTTCAGTTAGCATCTGAACATGTTAACTGTACCACCCAGGGGCTCTGCTCCAGGAGATTATACAGTATAACTGTTTGCACCACTCAGGAGCTCCAATATGGGAGGTTATACGATGCTGTGCTACATAATCAAAATATAATAAGCATTAACTAATTGATTTGTTACAGCTCTGCTTATGAACTGGTTAAGGGTTAAGAAAATGGGCTGAATTATTGCCGCGCAATGAATCACTTTTATATGGCTTTTCTAGCCCTGGTCTTGTAATTTCACAAAATGATTGTCTGGGCCAAAATTTTGCAAGGTATTAGTAGATTTACTACAAAACTAGTGGATTGAAAATTCACTTAATGAGATTGTGCCCTTTGTGGTCCAACTAGGAGATTGGTTGTTGTTCCTATTCTGTTAGGCTTATATAAGGGCCAAATCCACAGAGGTTCTGGGGCCCCTCACTACCATCAAAAAGAGCGTAGAGTGGAGTGCATCCTTTGGACCCAGGGTCCCTGCATTGAGAACTCCCTATATTAAGAAGAGAGAGTTATAACAGTGAAGACAGGGATGGTGGGCTTGCTGGTCCATAGAGAGAGACCTGAGTGTCTTTGTGCAGGCTTGTGCCTCCTACTAAAGTACTGCAACAGTTGTACCTGCGGGACAGAGACCTGAGTGTGGCTGGTGTAATTTGCTTCCTTCCCTCTTTGGGCATCATGGTGGGAACAATACATTCCCTCATGCAGGGTAGGCCTTGGTATCACGGCAGCAAGACAGAGAACCACTCTGGCCTGGGTAGCATGGTAGGAGGCAGCAGCATAGGTCAAAAAGGGCCCAGTGGCAGAGGCTCAGGAGATCCTGTGCAGGCGTCTTTCCATTAGTGAAGCAAGGCCCAGTGAGGCCCAGGGGCAGAGCAGAAGCCTCGGAAGCCATGCAGGTGTCCCGGGTAACATGGTGGTAGCCAGAGGCAGTGGTGACATGAAGACAACATTTGACCAGAAACACAATGTGCCAGTACAGTGATATTAGAAAGAATATGAGTAGTTTGGAGAAGAATAAGCAGATCTGCTTTGAGAATTTGTTTTACTGTTTACTGTTTGCTTTCTAGAAATAATAATAGCGGCTTTCACTTTGCCAATATTGTGTAAATGTCTTGATCACAGATGGCTGTAGCACTCATGGAATGGTTGATGCCAGTGGTTGTACATGCCTCATTCCTAGTTGTCTGGTAGTTTGAGGCACATCCTGTTTGCATGTGCAATGTGGTTAGATAGACAAACCACACAATTATATAATTATACTAGGATTGTCAAACCAATCTATGAAGGGATATTTGAATTTTATTTTCAAACAGGCATATACCTATGAATATAGTCAATAACATGAGAAAAAAGAAAGTGAAAGTAGAAATATAAGTCAAATTCTGGTAACCCTGAATAAATTAATTAAAAGAGAAAATAATAATATTAAAATCAATAACAAAAATCAGGACAGTTAATATTTATTGAGTTATTAATTTCTGACAAAACAATAATAGTAGGAGACTTCAACACACCATTTTTGGTGAAGGACAGGACATCCAGAAAGAAGCTCAATAAAGATACGGAAGACCTAAATGCCACAATCAACCAACTTGACCTCATAGACATATACAGAACACTCCGCCCAACAGCAGCCAAGTATACTTTCTTTTCTAGTGCACATGGACATTCTCTAGAAGACCACATATTACGGCATAAAGTAAGCCTTAGCAGAATCCAAAACATTCAAATATTACAAAGCATCTTCTCTAACCATAAGGGCATGAAGGTGGAAATCAATAACAGAAAAAGCAGGGAAAAGAAATCAGACACTTGGAAACTGAACAAAACAAAAGACTGGATTATAGAAGGCATTAAGGATGGAACAAAGAAATTCCAATGAGAATGAAAACACTTCCTGTAAAAACGCCGGGATACAGTGAAAGAAACGCTCAGAAGTCAATTTATATCAATAAATGCACACATCCAAAATGAAGAAGGTGCCAAAATCAAAGAATTATCCCCACAACTTGAACAAATAGAAAGAGAGCAACAAAAGAAACTCACAGGCACCAGAAAAAAAAAAAAAACAAATACTAAAAATTAGAGCTGAACTAAAAGAAATAGAAAACAATGAAAAGAATTAACAAGACCAAAAGCTGGTTTTTTTGAAAAAACTAACAAAATTGATAAACCACTAGCCAAACTGACAAAAGAAAAACAGGAGAGGAACCAAATAACCTGAATAAGAAATGAGATGGGCGATATTACAACATACCCAACTAAAATCAAAAGAATCATATCAGATTTCTGTGAAAAATCGTACTCTGACAAATTTGAAAACCTAGAAGAAATGGGTGAATTCCTAGAAACACACTGCCTACCTAAACTAACACAAAAAGAGGTAGAACAGCTAAATAGACCCATAACAAAAGAAGAGATGGAAAAGGCAATCAAACCCCCCCCCCACCCCAAAAAAGCCCTGGTCCGGACAGCTTCACTGCAGAGTTCTACCAAACTTTCAGAGAAGAGTTAACACCACTACTACTAAAGGTACTTCAGAGCATAGAAAGGACAGAATACTACCAAACTCATTCTATGAAGCCACCATATCCCTCATACCAAAACCACATAAAGACACCACAAGAAAAGAAAATTATAGGCCTATATCCCTCAGGAACTTAGATACAAAAATCCTCAACAAAATTCTCGCCAATAGAATTCAACAACATATCAAAAAAATAATTCACCATGACCAAGTGGGATTCATACCAGGTATGAAGGGATAGTTCAACATTAGAAAAACAATTAATGTAATCCATGACATAAATAAAACAAAAGACAAGAATCCTATGATTTTATCAATTGATGCAGAAAAGGCATTTGACAAAGTCCAACACCTATTCATGATAAAAACTTGAGCAAAACAGGAATAGAAGGAAAATTTCTCAACATAATAAAGGGCATTTATATAAAGCCAACAGCAAACATCACCCTAAATGGAGAGAGCCTGAAAGCATTCCCACTGAGACTGGGAACCAGACAAGGATGCCCTTTATCACCGCTCTTACTCAACATTGTGTTGGAGGTCCTAGTCAGAGAAATTAGGCTAGATAAAGAAATAAAGGGCATCTAGATTGGCAAGGAAGTATTAAAAGTATCTCCATTTGCAGGTGACATGATCTTATACACAGAAAACCCTAAGGAATCCTTCAGAAAACTACTGAAACTAATAGAAGAGTTCAGCAGAGTATCAGGATACGAGATAAGCATACAAAAATCAGTTGGATTCCTCTACATGAACAAAAAGAACATTGAAGAGGAAATCACCAAATCAATGCCATTTACAGTAGCCCCCAAGGAGATAAAATAATTAGGAATAAATCTTACCAGAGATGTAAAAGACTTATACAAAGAAAACTGCAAAACACTTCTGCAAGAAACCAAAAGAGACTTACATAAGTGGAAAAACATACCTTGCTCATCGATAGGAAGACTTAACATTATAAAAATGTCTATTCTGCCAAAAGGGATCTATACATTTAATGCAATTCCGATCCAAATCCCAATGGCATTCTTTGATGAGATGGAGAAACAAATCACCAACTTCATATGGAAGGGAAAGAAGCCCCGGATAAATAAGGTATTACTGAAAAAGAAGAACAAAGTGGGAGGCCTTACTTTCCCTGATTTCAGAACCTATTATACCACCACAGTAGTCAAAACAGCCTGGTACTGGTACAACAACAGATACATGGACCAGTGGAACAGAATTGAGAATCCAGATATAAATCCATCCACATATGAGCAGTTGATTTTTGACAAAGGCCCCAAAACAGTTAAATGGGGGAAAACACAGTCTTTTTAACAAATGGTGCTGGCATAACTGGATATCCATTGCAAAAAATGAAACAAGACCCATACCTCACTCCATGCAAAAAAACTGAGCTCAAAATGTATCAAACACCTAAATATAAAATCTAAAAAGGTAAAGATCATGGAAGAAAAAATAGGGACACTGTTCGGAGCCCTAATACATGGCATAAATAGTATAGAAAACATTATTAAAAATGCAAAACAAAAACTAGATAACTGGGAGCTCCTAAAAATCAAACACCTATGCTCATCCAAAGACTTCACCAAAAGAGTGAAAAGACTTACAGACTGGGAAAAAGTTTTCAACTATGACATTTCCGATCAGCGCGTGATCTCTAAAATCTACATGATACTGCAAAAATTCAACTGCAAAAAGACAAATAACCCAATTAAAAAATGGGCAAAAGATATGAATAGACACTTCACTAAAGAAGACATTCAGGTAACAGATACATGAAGAAATGTTCACGATTATTAGCCATTAAAGAAATGAAGATCAAAACTACAATGAGATTTCATCTCATTCCAACAAGGCTGGCATTAATCCAAAAAACACAAAATAGTAAATGTTGGAGAGGTTGTGGAGAGATTGCAACACTTATACACTGCTGGTGGGAATGTAAAATGGTACAAGCACTTTGGCAATCAATTTGGGTCTTCCTTAAAAATCTAGAAATAGAACTACCATAGGATCCAGCAATCCCACTCCTTGGAATATATCCTAGAGAAATAAGAGCCTTTACACAAACAGATATATGCACACCCATGTTTATGCAGCACTGTTTACAATAGCAAAAAGCTGGAAGTAACCAAGATGCCCATCAACAGATGAACGGATAAATAAATTATGGTATATTCGCACAATGGAATACTATGCATCGTTAAAGAACAGCGAGGAATCTGTGAAACATTTCATAACATGGAGGAACATGGAAGACATGCTGAGTGAAATTAGTCAGTTGCAAAAGGACAAATATTGTATAAGACCACTATTATAAGAACTTGAGAAATAGTTAACTGAGAAGAAAACATTCTTTTGTCATTATGGGAGGGAGGGAGGGAGGGAGAGGGGTTTAGATAGTAGATAAGAACTATTTTAGGTGAAGGGAAAGACAGCACACAATACAGGGGAGGTCCGCACAATTGGACTAAACCAAAAGCAAAGAAGTTTCCTGAATAAACTGAATGCTTCAAAGGCCAGCGTAGCAGGGGCAGGGGTCTGGGGACCATGGTTTCAGGGGACATCTAAGTCAGTTGGCACAATAAAATCTATTAAGAAAACATTCTGCATCCCACATTGAAGAGTGGCATCTGGGGTCTTAAACGCTAGCAAGCAGCCATGTAAGATGCATCAATTGGTCTCAACCCACCTGGATCAAAGGAGAATGAAGAAGACCAAGGACACAAGGTGATTACGAGCCCAAGAGACAGAGAGGGCTACATGAACTAGTGACTACATCATCCTGAGACCAGAAGAACTAGATGGTGCTCGGCTACAACCCATGACTGCCCTGACAGGCAACACAACAGAGAACCCCTGAGGGAGCAGGAGAGCAGTGGGATGCAGACCCCAAATTCTCATAGAAAGACCAGACTTAATGGTCTGACTGAGATTAGAAGGACCCTGGTGGTCATGGCCCCCAGACCTTCTGTTGGCCCAGGACAGGAACCTTTCCTGAAACCAACTCTTCAGACATGGATTGGACTGGAAAATAGGTTGGAGAGGGACGCTGGTGAGGAGTGTGATTCTTGGATCTGGTGGACACTTGAGACTATGTTGGCATCTCCTGCCTGGAGGGGAGATGAAAGGGTGGAGGGGGTTAGAAGCTGGTGAAATGGACATGAAAAAAGAGAGTGGAGGGAGAGAGCGGGCTGTCTCATTAGGGGGATAGCAATTGGGAGTATGCAGCAAGGTGTATATAAGTTTTTTTGTGAGAGACCTATTTGATTTGTAAACTTGCACTTAGAGCACAATAAAAATTATTTAAAAAATATTTATTGAGAAATTACTGAGTGAGCTATATCATTCCTAACAGTCTATTTGTATGATTTCATCGAAGCAGATTCATGAAGATAATGTTATTTTTAGCTCCCACTGACTTTTGATGAAACTGGATCTTAGTAAAGTTAAGTTACTGCCCAAGGTTAAAAATTAGACTAGGAAAAAGGTCTGGTGGTCTACTTCCAATAATTAGCCAATGTAAAACTTATGGATCACAACAAAACATTGTCTGACTCACTTCCTTTGGACAAACCATTAGGAGGGATCAATCTAATGCAGGACCTCATGCTTGGGGAAATACCGGGCCAGAGAGGGTAAGGGAGACCTTTGTTGAGGCAGACTGGCGCAATAGCCACTATAGTCATTGCAAATTTGTACTGTTTAATGAATTATTTTAATACATTTTTTACTGCAGTAGAGATATTTTTAATTTTATTGAAGTTTGTAAATAGATACAGTTAAACAAAAAGTCATAGTACAGTGAGATGAATTAACTCAAAGGGAAGAGACCTGAGTACAAATATCCTAGAAGAAGAAACAGAATATTTTTTGGCATCTGGGAGCTGATCTGGCACTATCAATTAGGTTTTTGTGTTGCCAGGAGCTGGCCTTGATGTCTGCGTGTTGAACAGACATGGTTTTACAAAATATCAATACGGAAGACAGGAAAAAGATTCTCCAGAGGTGTCCTTGTCTCAATCCCTGGAATCTGTGAATATGTTAAGTTACATGGCAAAGGAGAATTAAGATTGTACATGGAATTAAAATTGTTAATCAGCTGACCTTAAGAAAGAGTATCCTAAATTATCCAGGTGGGTTCATTGTAATCCCAAGGGCCTTAAAAGTGGGAGAGGGAAGAGGAAGAGATAATCAGAGATAGCAGTGTGAGAAGGACTCAGCTCAAAATTGCTGGCTTTGAAAAAAGAGGAAGTGGATTGTCATGGATTGAATTGTGTTCCCCAAAAATGTCTGTCAGCTTAGCTGGGCCATGAGTCCCAGTATTGTGTGATTGTCCATCATTTTATGTGATTTCCCTGTGTTGTAAATCCTATCACTATGATGAAATGAGATGGATTAGTGGCAGATATACTGATGAGATATACAAGTTTGGATAGTGTCTTAAGCCAATCTCTTTGAGATATGAAAGAGAGAAATGAGCAGAGAGATAGGGGGGCCTTATACCACCAAGAAAGCAGTGCTGGGAGCAGAGGGTGTCCTTTGGACCTGAGGTTCCTGTGCTGAGATGCTCCCAGACCAAGGGAAGACTGATGCATCACAAGGACCTTCCTTCAGAACTAACAGAGAGCAAAAACCTTCCCCTGGAGCCGGCACCCTTAATTTGGACTTCTAGCCTACTGGACTGTGAGAGAATAAGCTTCTCTTTGTTGAAGCCATCCACTTGTGGTATTTCTATTATAGCAGACTAGAAGACCAAGACGTGGATCATGAGTGAAGGAATGTGGTTAGCCTCTAAAAGGTGGAAAGGCATGGAAACAGCTCTCTTACAGAGCCTCCAGAGGAAAGAGAAACTTATGAACACCTAGATTTTAGCCCAGTGAGAACAATCTCAGAATTCTTACTTTCAGAACTCTAAGATAATAAATTTTGTTAAATGAGTGGTAATTTGATACAGCAGAAATAGGAAACTAAGAGGTGTGGCCAAAATGTTGGGATAGTCAGACTCTTCCTGTTGTCCCTCTTACAACAAAGACCTGAAAAAACAAGTGAATTGATTATATATGACAATCTAGAAGCCCTGATCATAAAAGACAAAGCTGAAGAGTTGGATTGAGTGGCAGGGAGAAGGAGGGATAATTCAAAAACAGCAAAGAGTTGCCAGTTGTTAGGTTGCCAGTGCCCTGCTGACTAGGTCATTCTGTGCCTGCAGGCTGAGGTGAGCAGTAGTGTTTGGGATGCACCTCACCATGTTGGGTGAAGCTGGGCAGCAGAGAGTCTGCACACACCTTTGGAGCTAGGTGGAAGCGGCGCTGGACCTGCAAAAGTTAAGTGCAAACATCTAACCTAGCACTGGGAGGCAAAATAAACTCTACTCCCAGAGTTTCACAGTGGAGAACTGGTTACTTCCCCTCACCCACCCCCACCCTGCTCTGCTCTGAAACCTGTCTGGCAGTATTCAACAACTGTTACTCTCCCTAAGCCAGGAACTCGGGGTGAGTCAGGAGGCCCTGCCCCTTCACTGAGCCACTGGCATAAGGGGTCCGCAGACTTGCAGAATCCTTTAATCCTGCCTAGACCTGTGTGCAGTGGGCCAGTGGGTTTAGACCTGTGTGGGCTGATTCAACACCACATGCCATCATTATCGTAACAGCAGGGCATACACCTGAAGCTCATTTTCAACTTCATCAGCCAAGGGGGAGCTGCAGACTTATGACATTTGACATGGCCCTGCCTCTTAAGCACAGAACCTCAGCCACCTACCCCAGAGACCTGAGGGCTGGTGGTAACATTCACTTCATCTAAACCAAAAAAAAAAAAAAAAAAAAACCAAACCCAGTGCCGTCGAGTTGATTCCGACTCATAGTGACCCTATAGGACAGATTAGAACTGCCCCATAAAGTTTTCAAGGAGCGCCTGATGGATTCGAAATGCTGACCCTTTGGTTAGCAGCTGTAGCACTTAACCATTACACCACCAGGGTTTCCTCACTCCGTCTAGCCACTCGTGTAATAGGGGTCTGAGAATAAGCGGTGTCTCCCATTCCCTACGGTCAACAGGACTGTGTGCCCAAGGACCAGCTGCAATACCCCTCACTACATGCTCTAGGGAAAAAGGAACACACCCTCACCAAGGCATCCAGGGGCAGCCATCAGCCCCCTGCCTTGTTCCACACATACCCCCTACAGCAGCCGGATACCTGTTCCTGCTTCAAACACCAATATGCAGCCCTGACAGTCTGGACTGTAGGTGAGAGTCTGCACCACACATTTGGTGACTGAAAACCTGGACACCTGTGCCACACCAGAACATATGGAGAGAAAGTTAAAGGCAATAGTAAGAAATAAAATGTTGGTTTAAATTTAGAAAAATAAAGGTAAATTTTAAGGTAACCACAAAGGAAGCTAACAAACCTACCCATCAAAATAAGAAACACATGAGGACTTAGCAAAAACAAAATAAACAATAATGAAAAAACATGAAAAGAGAATACATAAGAAAAACCACTCAACAGCACAGAAAATTAAGTGGAACAAAGAAACTGCCAGCACCACCAAAAAGACAAAAACAAAAACAAGCAACAACAACAACAAAATGACAGCACTAAACTCGTACCAATCAATAATTACACTGAACGTAAATGGACTAAATGCGCTAATAAAGAGATGAACAGTGGCAAAATTGATTAAAAAAACGCAATCTGTCTATATGCTGCCTATAACAGACACGACTTAGACTCAAAGACACAAACAAACTAAAACAATGGAAAAAAAAATCAAGTAAACAACCGCAAAAAAAAGAGCAGGAGAGACAATATTAATCTCTGACAAAACAGATTTAAAGCAAAATTCACCACAAAGGATAAGAAAGGACACAGTTTAACGTTTAAAGGGTCAATACACCAGGAGGACATAACTATAATAAATACATAAGCACCTAATGAGAGGGCTCCAAGCCACACAAAACGAACCCTAATAGTATTGGAAAGAGAAATAGATAATCCATCATAATAGCAGACTTCAACACAACACTTTCAATGAAGAACAGAACATGTAGAAAGAAAATAAAGGTACAGAAGATCATAGACATATACAGAAATCTATCCAGCAGCAGCCAAGTATACATTCTTTTCCAACTCACATGGAACATTCTTCAGAATAAACTGCATATGGGGCTGCAAAGCAAACCTTAACAGAATTCAAAACACTGAAATTTTACACAGCATCTTTTCTGATTATAATGACATAAAATTAGAAATCAATAACAGAAACAGCAAGGAAAAAAAATTAAATACATGGAAACCGAACAACACCTTGCTTAAAAACTCCTGGATTATAGAAGAAATCAAGGACGGAAAAAATAAATTCATAGAATTAAATGAGAATGAAAACATGTCTTACCAGAACCTTTGGAAAACAGTAAAAGCAGTGCTTAGAGGTCAATTTATAAGAATAAATGCATACATTCAAAAAGAAGAAAGTGCCAAAATCAAAACATTAACCCTACAACTTGAACAAATAGAAACAAAAGTAGCCCTCAGGCACCAGAAGAAAGGAAATAATAAAGGTTAGAGCAGAAATGAATGACATAGAGAATAGGAAAACAATTGAAAGAATAGACAATACTAAAAGATGGTTCTTTGAAAAGATCAACAGAATCAATAAACCACTGGTCAAATTGACAAAAGAAAAAACAGGAGAGGAAGCAAATAACCTAAAAAAGAAATGGAATGGGTGATATCACAACAGACCCAATGGAAATAAAAAGGATCATAACAGAATACTATGAAAAAATGTACTCCAACAAATTTGAAAATCTAGAAGAAATGGACAAATTTCTAGGAACACACTCCTTACCTAAACTAACACAAATTGAGGTAGAAGAATTAAATAAACCCACAACAAAAGAAGAGATTGAAGAGATCATTAAAAAAATAAAAACCACCAACAACAAAAAAGCCCTGGCCCAGACGGCTTCACTGGAGAATTCTATCAAACTTTCAGGGAAGAGTTAACACCATTACTACTAAAGGCATTTCAGGCATACAAAAGGATGGAATACTCACAAACTCATTCTGTGAAGCCAGCGTAACTATGATACAAAAGTCAGGTAAAGATCCACAAAAAAAGAAAATTACAGACCAATATCACTCATGAATATAGACCCAAAAATCCTCAACAAAATTCTAGCCAATAGAATTCAACAATATATCAAAAAATTAATTCACCATGACCAAGTGAGATTCATACCAGGTATGCAGAGATGGTTCAACATTAGAAAAACAATCAATGTAATCCATCACATAAATAAAACAAAAGACAAGAACCACATGATCTTATCAGTTGATGCAGAAAAGGTATTTTAAAAAGTCCAAAACCCATTCTTGATAAAAACTCTCAGCAAAATAGGAATAGAAGGAAAATTCCTGAACATAATAAAGGCCATTTATACAAAGCCAACAACCAACCTCATACTAAATGGAGAGTCTTAAAGCATTCCCCTTGAGAACGGGAACCAGACATGGATACCCTTTATCACCACTCATATTCAACATTGTACTGGAGGCCCTAGCCAGATCAATAAGGCAAGAAAAAGAAATAAAGTGCATCCAAATTGGTAAGGAAGAAGTAAAAGTATCCCTATTTGCAGATGATATGGTCTTATACATGGAAAACCCCAAAAAATCCACAAGAAAACTACTACAACTAATAGAAGATTTTGCAAAATATCAGGATATAAGATAAACATACATAAGTCAGTCAGATTCCTCTGCACCAAAAGAGAGAACTTCCAAGAGGAAATCGCCAAATCAATACCGTTATAATAGCCCCCAAGAAGATAAAGTATTTAGGAATAAATTTAAACAGAGATGTAAAAAACCTACACAAAGAAAACTACAAGACACTATTACAAGAAATCAAAAGAGACTGACATAAGTGGAAAAACATACCATGCTGATAGACAGGAAGACTCAACATTATGAAAATGTCAATTCTTCCCAAAGTGATCTACAGATACAATGCAATCTCAATCCAAATTCTAATGACAACTTTTAGCATGCTGGAGAAACAAATCACAAACTTCATATGGAAAAGGAAGAAGCCCCAAATAAGTAAAGAATTAATGAAGAAGAAGAACAAAGTGGGAGGCCTCACACTACCTGATGTTAGAACCTATTATACCACCATGATAGTCAAAACAGCCCGGTACTGGTACAACAGACACATAGATCAATATAACAAAATTGAGAACCCAGACGTAAATCCATCCACCTATGAGCAGCTGATAGTTGACAAAGGCCCAAAGTCCATTAAATGGGGGAAAAGACAGTCTTTTTAACAAGTGGTGCTGGCATAACTGGATATCTGTCTGCAAAAAAATGAAACAGGACCCATACCTCACATCATGCACAGAAACTAACTCAAAATGATCAAAGACCTAAATATAAAACCTAAAATGATAAAGATCACGGAAGAAAAAATAGGGACAATGCTAGGAGGCCTGATACACGACATAAACAGAATACAAACCATAACTAACAATGCAGAAACATCAGAAGAGAAACTAGATAACTGGGGTCTGCTAAAAGTCAGTTATGCTCATCAAAAGAGTAAAAACAGAACCTACAGATTGGGAAGAAATTTTTAACTATGACGTATCTGGTAAGAGTCTAATCATTAAAATCTACAAAGTACAGCAGCACCTCAACTACAAAAAGACAAATAAAAAAAAATTAAAAATGGGCAAAGTATATGAACAGACACTGCACCAAAAAAGATATTCAGGTGGCTAATGTACACACAAGGAAATGCTCATGATCATTAGCCACCAGAGAAACGGAAATTAAAACTACGAAGAGATGCCTTATCACCCCAATAACACTGGCACTAATCCAAAAAAAGGAAACCCTGGTGGTGTAGTGGTTAAATGCTGTTAACCAAAAGGTCGGCAGTTGGAATCCACCAGGCGCTCCTTGGAAACTCCACAAGGCAGTTCTACTCTGTCCTATAGGATCTCTATGAGTCAGAAATGACTTGATGGCGATGGGTTTGGTTAATGCATAAAACACCAAGTAAAAATGTTGGAGAGGTTGTGGAGAGATTGGACTCTCATGCACTGCTGGTGAGAATGTAAAATGATACAATCACTTTGGAAAACAATCTGGTGCTTCCTTAAAAAGCTAGAAGTAGAAATACCATAAGATCCAGCAATCCCACTCATAGGAATATACCCAAGAGAAGTAAGAGCAGTCGCAGGAATAGACATATGCATACCATGTTCCTGGGAGCACCATTCACAACAGCAAAAAGATGTAAACAACCTAAATGCTCATCAACAGACAAATGGGAAACAAATTACGGTACAGACACACAATGCAGCCTACTGACGGAGCCCAGTTCTACTCCGACACCCAACGGGTCACTGTGAGTTGCGTTTGATTCTACTGCAACTGGTGGTGTTTTTGTTTGATATGAAGATATAGCTGTAGCTATGTTGTTGATGTCTTCCGCTGAATGTTGTTGTTGAGAGCAGTTGCTATTTAGTTGGCTTCTACTCAAAGTAACCTAATATATAAGAGAAAGAAATTTTCCCTGGTCCCATGCCATCCTAATGATTGTTGGTATGTTTGAGTCCATTGTTGTGGTTATTGCGTCAATCCATCTTTTTGAGGGTTTCCTTTATTTTTGTGATCTTCTACTTCACCTAACAGGACTTCTTTTCCTAGTGATCAGTCTTTCCAGATAATGTGTCCAAAGTAAGTAAGATGAAGTCTTGCCATCCTCATTCCTAAGGAACATTTCATTGTTTTATTGTAAGACTGATTTTTTTGTTCTTTTGTTAATCCATGGTACATTCAATATTCTTCACCAACACCACACTTCCACGCGTCAGTACTTCTTCTGCCTTCTTTTTTCATTGTCCAGTTTTCACATTCACAGAGGTGAACAAAAAGACCACAGTGTTGAATAGAAGTAGGGAAATGAGATATCCTTGCCGTGTTCCTGATTTTATGGCAAAATCTTTCAGTCTTTCACCATTGAGTGTAATGTTAATTGTTGGCTTTTCACAACTGTCCTTTATCATTTTAAGGAAGTGTACTGAAAAAAAAAAAAATTTTTTTTTTTTTCTGTGAGGTGAAGGAATCAGAGCTATATGACAGTATTGCACAACAAGCTATTTAATGGGGCCAACACATTGAAAGTCACATGCAAGGGGGTGGTCCCTGTAGCAGAAGGTCTTCCAGAGGCTAGAGTCACAGGTAGCATCAGAAGGAGAAGAGAGCAAGAAAGCTCCCAGGGGTGAGAAGCGATATCCTCCTGCAGCCAGGCGATAAGTCTCTGGGTCAGAGAGCCCTAAAAGCAGCAGAATCTTAGGGTCTTTATAACTACACGAATTTATCTTTTTTTTTTTTTTTTTAGGACTAGCAGAAGTTGAGTCCAGTTTTGCAGGGTATGTAAAACAGGCAGGTCCTAAGTGGCTAAAAATCTGCTTATTTGGGCTATTTTTAAATCAGCTGGACATGTACAAGTTTGAGTTTCATGCCAGTTTTTTTTTTTTCCATATAATACGCCTCAGCTTACTTGAAGAAGTAAATAACTTGGGGCTAATACACACAGAGGCCATTTTTGACTCTCACACAATAGGAAGTTCGCTTTTATTCCTGATTTTTGAGTGTTTTTTTGTTAAACGCTTTTTTCTGCATCAGTTGATAGATCATCCCCCTCTCCCTACATTCTATTAATGTGTTGCATTACACTGATTGACTTTTATATATGCTGCACTTGTGGGACAAAGCACACAGGGTTATGGCATATGGTCCTTTTAATATGCTCCTGGATTGGAGTTTTACTATTTTGTTGAGGATTTCCATAGATATTTCTATGCAATATTTTTTTCTGATGGCTTTGTCTGGCTAAATATCAGGATGCTGATAACATCATGGATTGAGTTACAAATTATTCCTTCCTTTTAGTTTTTGGAAAAGTTTGAGAAAGATTGATGTTAATTTCTATTTGATGCCTTCTTTATAATTTCTTTGTCATTATTGATATTCTCTATTCGTTGAGACATTCTCCTGTTTTCCTTTAGGTCTTTGACCACGTTTAACACAGTAGATTTAAACGATTTGCCTAGCAATTCTATGTCATTGGTTCTTCAGGGACTGCTTTCACCGATTTTTTTTTTTTTTTCCTGTGAATTGGTTGTACTTCCTGTTTCTTGGCATGCCTAGTATTTTTACCAAACACTGGGCTTTGTGAATTTTATGTGTTAACTCTGAAAAGCAGATTCTCCAGCCTACCTAGTGCTTGCTGTTATTGTTGAGGGCTGCGGTCATCTGTTTAGTGACATTTCCTAACTATTTATTTGTTTGTATGTATTTATTATTTTTCGTAGACTGTTTTCTTTGCCATGTGTGGTCACTGAAGTCTATCTTCAGTTATTTTAGTGGTCAACCAGTGACCTGATAGAGACCTTTTTTGGAGTCAAAAAGAGAAGAAAAAGAAAACTAAAAACCCTTTCCTGGTCATTGAAGATTGACTCTGAATTAGGTACTCTTTCAATGCTTAGCCAGGCCACCTACAATTGGGCCTTAGTCTACACCTCCGTTTGTGCAGAGCCCAAAGATCTGCCAGAGGCTCAAACCTAGGGTCCTCTCAGGTCTTGTTTGAGCATGCATTCAACCTGGGTATGTACATTGGATCTCTGATCCTTCAGTACATTCAGTATCTCTACAGTTTATTCTCCCATGCATCTGCCTTGTCAGCCTCTTCTTTTCCAGGCTATCAGGTTTGTCTGCTTCTTTCCCTGTGCTCCATTCCTTACCTAAGCTGGTTATGGCATTATATGTCTTTAAGGCTTTTGACAGACAGACACCACCTGGTAGCCACTCATGTCTGAGAGGAGTAAAGCCAAGGCCTATCTCAGAGCAAGTATCTCTGGAACTACCAGATTGGTCAAAAAAAACAACAACAACATTTTTAGAAAGAAGATCTGTCTTGTCCACACCCTGGCACCAGCAAGCCACACCAGGAATGTGGGCTGCTGTCTTCATGGCAGCTGCCAAGTGGAGAATGGGGGATAGTAGGTGAATAAACAAAAATGCCACCATTTTTCATCAAAATTCAACAGCATCTTTTCTCATGAAGCACTTAATGTTTATTCTGTCAGGTTTTTTTCCCACTTATTCATTGCTTCAGGGAAACCCTGGTGGCCTAGTGGTTAAGTGCTACGGCTGCTAACCAAAGGGTCGGCAGTTCGAAGCCTCGAGGCGCTCCTTGGAAACTCTATGGGGCAGTTCTACTCTGTTCTATAGGGTCGCTATGAGTGGGAGTCGACTCGATGGCATTGGGTTTGGTTTTTGGTTTTTTTCATTGCTTCAGTGGAGGGAACGAATCCTATACCTTCTTAACACACCGTTTTCTGTAACATCCCCTCTCCTGATGTTTTTAAGTGGCCTTTCTCTTATTTCAGAAACACTGGTGGCATAATGGTTAAGTGTTATTGCTGCTAACCAAGAGGTCAGCAGTTCGAATCCACCAGACGCTCCTCGGAAACTCTATAGTGCAGCTCTACTCTGTCCTATAGGGTCGCTATGAGTCGCAATCGACTTGACGGGAGTGGGTTTGGTTTTCTGGTTTTCTCCTATTTCAGTATTTGCTTGGTTGCTGTAAATGTTTTAAAACTTTCTAAATTTCTAAAAAAGTTGATTCTAACACTTTTTGCTTTGTCGTTGTTTCTGTGCAGGAACAGGCCCTCCACAGAAGCTATCTGAGGCTATCAGCTTGGTCATTTTCACTGACATTATCCACATCTCATTTTTTAAAAATATACACGGATATACAATTGATCCAACAACTTTCACTGAAATGTGTATCCTTTTATCACTCCCCATACAAGCACCTGACGTATGTGACTCATCATTGTACACATATGTGTGCATCTGAATTATGTATTCTCTTCCACTGGTCTATAATTATATCAATACAAATTTTTGATATCACATAGAATGATGCATCTCATTTTATTATTTTTAAAATTCCCTTTGAGCTATTACTGTTTTTTGCATCGTTTTATATAAATTCTATAGCCAACTTGTAAATTAAACACACACACATGCACACACTGATGGGATTCTAATGGGGATTATATTGAATTTATGTAATAATTGAAATGATTTATTTTTTCATTGTTCAGTATAATTCATGGATAATGCACTTAAATATGATTGTTTCATTACAAGTAAGTATGGGTAGCAGCTAGGGGGAGGCATGAGGAATCTTCTCAAGTGCTAATAATATGTTACTACTTTCATATAGGTTTGTTCAATTTGTGATAATCCAGCTGATCAGTTGTGAATGTACTGTATATGGATTTCTTTACTCTGTATAACTTACACAAATCATCCTTCAAATTGCTATTTACTTTAAAAAGTTTGTTAGCTATAGCTATTGAAGTTTAGGCATCGTGTTTAGTCAGGTTTAGGCTCTATTGGAACTCAAAAGCATGAAAATGGTCAAAAATACTACAAAAATTAATTACAATAATAAAAGATCAAGGATGTATAAAACTCTAAGGCCAAGATCAAGAAGCTGGGGTGGAGATTACCTGAAACTTGAAGCTAGCAACTGGACATGCAACCATATACTTCACTGACTGATGTGGTCTGCAGATGTGAACTTTCATGCAATCTGTGTGAAAAATATTTAAATATGTTAAAATTCATTAAATTTGAATGTACATTTATTAAAATATGGATTTATTATTTTCATTTTTGATAGTAAGTATAAATTAGAATTTCAAACTTTATGTAAAACACAAATGGTTTACACACTTAAGTAATTTCACCACCAATTCCATTCGTAGATATATACAAAATACAAACTCTTGTTTATGGGAAACAGGAGACAAATGCAACAATGTTTATAAGTGCATTGTATATAATAGTAGACAACTAGAAATAAAACAAGCATCTATCAGCAACAACACCAACAACAAAAAATGGATAAATGTGTAGTATAGTCTTAAAATAGAATGCCATTCAGTAATAAAATAGAATGGGCTGTCATTTCATTCAACCTGGAGCGTTAGTAATGTCAACCGAAAAAACAATTTTCAAAAAGATTATCTACAACTTAAGACCCCTTTATTAAGTTCTACAGCATCTAAAAATATTTTCTAATACCCTATGAATTCTATATTATAATTATAGCAAGAGAATTAAAAAACCAAAAATTCAGAATGATGGTGGAGGTATAGGAGGATATGAGGAGTCCCTGGATGGTGCAAACAGTTAACATAGTCACTGCTAACTGAAACCCTGGTGGTTCGAGTCTATCCAGAGGTATAGGAGGATATGAAGAGTCCCTGGATGGTGTGAACAGTTAACATAGTCACTGCTAACTGAAAGCTTGGTGGTTCGAGGCACCTCAGGAGAACGGATTGGTGATCCACATTAGAAAAATAAGCCGTTGAAAACCCTACCAAGAACAGTTCTACTCTGACACACATGGGGTCACCAAGAGCTGGAGAAGCACTAAAGATAAATTTACTATTTTAGTTGTTGGGTTGGGTGGTGAACTTACAGGTATACATTATATTATAAACAAACTGACCGAAGTAAGGCATTCATAGACCAATAAACACATTTTGTCTTGAACCAGAAATGAGTGTTCCTAAAGGCCATTACATATAATTATTATTAAAATTATTGACAATGGATCCAAAAAAATCTTGTCAGTGAATCTCTAAAATATTTTACAGAAATATACACTTTCTTCCAATACCATTGTTCATGCACTGATGGCACACTGGTTGTATTTTGCTCTCATGGTTTATATCCCACTTTATATTTAGCAGCAAGTAGCTTAGCAACCCACTGCATTATTTATTATCAACACTCAGACTCTAAGTTTTCATATATTACTGATTGGAAAATAAATGATTAAATCCACTTTGGATAACGCTAAAAAAAAAATTTTTTTTTTTTTTTTATTAAAGCTAAACATGTGCCTAATTTATGACCAAGCAATTCAATTTAGGTATATGTACAAGAGAATTGAGTTCACGTGTTCTCAAAAAACACTTGTACAGGAAGCTTTATGGTAGTTTTATTCATTATAGTCAAACATTTCTGACATCAGAATGGAAATAATTATTCTAAGCCATATGATGTAATTCAGCTTTGTAATAAAAATGATGGAGACTCTCAAAAATATGGTTGAACCTTTTAAACATGTTTAGGAAAAGAAGCCAGACATCAAAGAGAACTTATTTTCTGATTTAAAAGTTTCGACTCAATGGTGATGAGAAATAAGAGCTTCTATTTAACGGTGATAGAAGCCAGAATAATGATTGTAATTGTGGGCCTAAGGCATTAACATGAAAGTAGCATAAGAGATGACGAATGATGAAATGCTCCACCTGTGGTTTCCCTCAAGCTGTAATGATGACAGTTCCACACTTCCAGTTGTTTATTTCAAGTTTTAGCCCAATTCTGAAAGCTTCTTATTTCATAGAATTTCACATTCCATGTGTCCACAAAACTCAAATGTCTGCTTTCTCCCAGTCTCCTGAATCTGCCCAGTCTTTGCCTCTCCACTAATATCACCTTGGTCCAAGGTAATATCTTGTCACAGCTGGACTACTGCAATGGCTTTCTCCTGCCCACATCAGTTCTCTACCACAACTCTGCAAAGGTAGCCCATTGTTTTAGGTTCAAAGCCACAATCCTCACGTTGATCTAATTTACACTGTAAGACCCGGCCCCAAAACATATACCTATTTCCTGTGTCTCACCAATTTACTCCTTGATCTTTTGTGACTACGCTGGCCATGTCTCCACCTCAGGGAGTTCTCACTTGTTCTTTGCTCTTCCCAGAACATTTATCCACAAATATCCACTTGTCTCTCTTCCTCGACTCCTTTTAGTTTTTGACAAAAGTCATATTCTTGATTCTCCCTTCTCTATTTGACTTAATATTGCTAATATCCTCTGTTTTCCTGATTCCAATTTTCCACTTAGTTCTTCTTCATGGTGATTAATACTTTTTGGTATACTCTGAAATTTACCCAAACCCAGTGCTGTCGAGTTGATTCCGACTCATATAAGGTCGCTTTACCAGTTAATTTTATATACTGTCTTTCTCCCCACGATAAAATGTAAACTTCATGAGAGCAGAGACTTTTGTCAGTTTTTTCTGGTTTAATCCCATTTCACCAGTGCCTATAACAGAGTCACATACAGAGTTAAAGCATTAAAGCCCTTGTTCAATGAATGAATAAATAAATAAATAAGTGGATGTATGCATTTTGCTCTATATTATAGTTCGGTCATCATATGTATTTTCCTGATATTATGTATTATATGGTAAATTATATTTCATGTGCATTTTATTTCAGAATATTAAAAAGGTACTAAAAATTTGTTATGACATGGGAGCATTGTGTTGACAGGGATTAAATCTATTGCTTTAGAAGATAAAGTTGAAAATGGCAACCATTCTCTTGCTTTTACACGGCAAATCCACCCAGTTCCAATAACAAAGCTTTAGTTATTTCTGAGAAGTGTAGAAACCAAGGCATTGTTACATTTATTTATTTTGTAAACATTTCTTTGAGCTTACTTCTCTCTAGACAGTAGGCTAATCAAATCATGTTGTTCAGTTTCAAACTATAAAGAGTTCCTAAAGTCATATTTTCTGTACAAATGTCTATTTTCCCAGCACTCTTCTCATGGCCCCCATGACCTCCTTATTCCTCAGACTGCAGATAAATGGGTTCAGAAGAGGTGTAATGATACTGTAAAATACTGCCACCACTTTATCTTCCTCAGGGTAATGCAAGGAATGTGGCCTTGTATAGGTGGAGAGAGTAGCCCCATAGAATAGGCTTGCCACAATCAGATGAGAGGAACACGTGGAGATGGCTTTTGTCTGCCCTTTACCTGAGCTCATCTGGTACACCACAATAAGCACTCAGGCATAGGAAGCCAGAATGGCCATGAATGGTAGTAGCAGAACGATAAGGACACTAAAGAGGACAGTATACTCATACTGGGAGGTGTCCTGACACACCAAAGGCATTAGAGATGGAACTTCACAGAAAAAGTGGTTAATGATCCGAGATGTACAGAATGGAAGTTGAAATACATGCAATGTATGTATTAAAGCATTGATAGAACTACTGGCCCATGCACATGTGACCATGGACAAACAGATCGTCTTGCTCATGAGCACAGGATAATGTGAAGGGTGACAGATTGCTACATATCTATCATAAGACATGAAACCAAGAAGAAGAGCTTCAGTTCCACCAAGGGTCAAAACCACAAAGGTTTGAATCTTACAGTCTAAAGAAGTAATAGTCTTATCATTTGACAGAAAGTTTGCTGCCATCTTGGGTACCGTGGTGGAGATGTACATCGTGTCAATGAAGGAGAGCTGACTGAGGAGGAAGTACATGGGAGTGTGGAGCGGAGTACCCAGTCGGATGAGGTGGATCAGTATGATATTCCCCATCAAAGTCACTGAGAAAAGGCCCGCAGTGGTAACAAAGAGGACGGTGTTCATTTGGCCATACTGGAAAAAGCCAAGAAGTATAAATTCTGTTCCAAAAGTTTGATTTTCTGTCTTCATGGCTTAGATAAAAATAAAGCAGACAATATCTGAAAATTCAATGTAAACAACATTGAATGTCCTTCAGAAGAAAACAAAATGATTATTAAATGCAGTAGAATTTCCTTGAATCACTTTAGGTGACTATTTCTCCCCCTGTCTCTATACACTGAATCTGTGTCTGTTGAGCAATGGCCAATTTGAAAAAAAAAAAAAAATTATCATTTTTTTTTTTTTATTTCTTACAGAATAAAAATATTATCTGGAAATAAACATTTAGATGATTTGCCAACACGAGTCTTTTCTCTCCTTTTAAATATCTTCAAGATGAGAGATTGGAGATGTGCTTACTTGGTATGAGAAAAAAAATCTTTCACTCCATTCATTTAAATAATTAAACATGACAGTGATGTTCAAATATGGTATAATATTCTTACAAAAAGAATTTCTTTCTCCATTTCTCAATTTTGAAATTATATTGGCTATAGGTTGTAATAAATGTTATGTTACCATTTGTATGTCAGGAATACTACAACTCTTATAAATGAATTGGTGGTTATTTCTATAATATCTGTAATTGCATGTGGAAATTTGTTGCCCAGGCAAAAAACAAATATGCAAGACCTTTAAGCAGGGCTGGAGAAAGAAACATTAAAATGTTACATTAGCAATTATTAATCTAAGTTTAACTCAAGGAACATGTCAAGAATGGCATTTTGAATTTGACTTGGTCCTTTTATATTAATAGGGGAAATTTACATTTAAACTGCACTTGGACGAAATGTCAGTTAGTAAAATGTTATTACTTGCTCCTCAGTTGAGATATGGAGTCAAAAGGTATTGATGCCCCATTAAAATTTGAAAGTTTTAGATAATTGTTATTACAAATATTGCTCAACAAAGTTGAGAAATTAAAATTATTTTCAGTAAAAACTAGTCAGCTTTAATATAAAGTGTGACAAATAAGAAAACTAATTGACAATACCAACTGTTGATTACACATACATGCAAATATAAATACAATTCTAGCATATAGAATTCAATGATCTGTCATAAAGTTATATTTATTGTTGACCTGACTATACTTGGTCCAAGGTGCAGTCACTTATGCTAAGCCCCACATCAGCAAACCAAACCTAAGTCTAGTTCCTACAAATGCCTGACCTTCCCAGAAGCCAAAATGTGAGTTAACCAATTAAGACTTGCCTGCTGAGCTTAACCTAGTTCAAAACGTTCCATTAATCCCATCCCCATCACCAGAACTGTTAAAAACAAAATTTTTACAAAATTAAATTTGTATAAGAACTCATAACCTGTAGTTGCTATTCATGAATTAGAAAGCTCTTGTCTGAAACTTCCCATTCATAAATTGCAAGTTAAACTTATGGGTTCATATACAAATCTAATCTTGTAGAAATTTTGTTTTTAACATTATCTATAGTCAGCCAAGTTGGTATAAACTGAGGCACATTTGACTATAAATAATCATATCACTAAGTTATATAGGAAAGATACTACACACATTTCATATATTCTAAAAAGCTTTGATCCTATTGAACCGTCATTCTTCATTATAGGCCTTTCTCAAAGAACAGTGCTTTTCTCTAAAACAGCAAACACACTGATATAAAATAATGATGGATGTTTGTATAATTCAGAAAAAAACAAAGACTTATTCTAACAACGTTATGATTTTTTTGAATGTTCTAACCCATGAAATAGAATATGACAAAAATAACAACACAAAAAAGAAAAAAATTTTTTCTATTTAAAAGCTTTACTGTTTTTGAAAACCTAATAAATGAAAAACACTTTACTTGCTAAAAGTGTTCGATAAATTGTATAAATTATAATTTATAGTTAACAACATTCTAATACATTATATTTTTAATATTCTTAAAATTTTTCACCTTAGTAATAACAATACTCAATGACAATAAAATATTATTTAAATATGGTTATCGAAAAAACTGGTTTATGTTTTAAAAATATCAAATGCAAACACACGTAACTGAAAGGACAAAATAAATGTCATTGCAAGCTAGTTCACTGTAAACCAATTGATGTAAATACAATCTAAATTTCAAGATAGGTTATATATTTCAGACCATGAAGCAATTTTTTAATAAAAATCTGAAAGAAAATGATCAAGTTAAAAATAAAAATGAAAAAAATGTCGATAAGAGAATGAAGGGAGGAAATACAACATGTAAAATTTTATGGATATAAACATGATAAAATAGCACGATAACTGGGCGTGATAGAAAAACAGGAAAGTAAGAATACAATAGCTGTAGAAGTTATAAGGAGTCTTGATCCTGGTGTAGTGATTTTAGCACTGAGCTGGTAACTGAAAGGCAGGTGGTAGTTGGAACCCACCAGCTGCTGAACAGGAGGAGAAAGATGTGGCAGTCTGCTCCTGTAAAGATTTACAGCCTTGGAAACCCTGTGGGGCAGTTCTACTCTGTCCTATAAGGTCACTATGAGTTGCAATTGACTCCATGGCAGTGGGTTTATAGAAGTTATGTAATTATTATATGACTATATATCATCAATAAATTATATACTCTGCGACTATATATCGTCAATAAATTATATACTCTGCCCATTGCCTTGGAGTCAATTCCAATTCATAGTGACCCCCGGGCAGAACAGAACTGCCCCATAGGATTTCTAAAGCTACAATCAGTACAGAAGGAGCCCTGTTTGTGCTGTGGTTATGTGTTTGGCTGATAACAGAAGAGTTGGTGGTTTGATCCTACTAGGTGCTCTGAGGGAGAAAGATGTGGCAGTCTGCTCCTGTAAAGATTTACAGCCTTGGAAACCCTGTGGGACAGTTCTACTCTGTCCTATAAGGTCACTATGAGTTGCAATTGACTCCATGGCAGTGGGTTTATAGAAGTTATGTAATTATTATATGACTATATATCATCAATAAATTATATACTCTGCGACTATATATCGTCAATAAATTATATACTCTGCCCATTGCCATGGAGTCAATTCCAATTCATAGTGACCCCTTGGGCAGAGCAGAACTGCCCCATAGGGTTTCTAAAGCTACAATCGGTACAGAAGGAGCCTTGTTTGTGCTGTGGTTATGTGTTTGGCTGATAACAGAAGAGTTGGTGGTTTGATCCTACTAGGTGCTTTGAGGGAGAAAGATGTGGCAGTCTGCTCCTATATGGTCACTATGAGTTGGAATCTACTGGATAAAAAAAAAAAAAAGCAGTGGGTTAATCTTTATGGAAACAGACTGCCACATCTTTCTCCCTTGAAGTTCCTGGTAGGTTCCAACCCCTGACCTTTGGGTTAAAACCCAGTGCTTAACAACTGTACAGCCAGGGCTCCTTCAATAAAATATGTAGGGAAGTCTGTTCTTTTTGTGAATTTGATCGTCTGTTCTTCATTTTCTCCCACTCTGTCCAGGACTTTCTGTTGTAATCCCAGTCAGAGCAGAACCCCGGAGACTCTGGCCCCTGGAGATCCTTCTAACTCAGAACTGAAGCCACCCCTGAAGTTTACCTTTCAGCCAAAGGTAAGAGAGGCCTGTAAAACGAACAGTATATGACATCAAATGGGCTACACCTGCCAAAAAACAGAGAAGAGAAGGCAGGAAGGGACAGGAAAACTGGACAAATGGAATGTGGGAATGTGGGGTGGAAAGGGGGAGAGTGCTGACACAATAGGGATTGCAGCCAATGCCATGAAAAAAATTGTGTATAAATTTTTGAATGACAAAGTAATATAAACATATATATGGAAGGAAAAATTTATTAAAAAAAAAGAAAATGGGAACACTGGCAACAATTTCCAATCTATTGGAAGGCTCATTTCACCAGGTGGGGGCCGTTATTTTGATTTTGTAGTTTTTACCCCAAAAAATTTCATGTAAAGAATTATAAATCTAAACAAGAACCCAAATTAAATCCTTAGAACAAATAAAAAATTTTAATATCACAAATAAAATCCAATTTACCAAAAATTAATAATAAAAATGAAAAGAGCTGACTAAGCAGAAGAAAATACACAAATAAGTGATACATCGAAAATGAAATAGAGGCTTAAAATAAAGAAATAATCCAAAAATATTAAAACCTAGTTAAACAAAACAACTTTATTAAATTATTAGGCCAAAAATGTTGTGAGCAACGTTATCAGATATGCAGTAGCATAGTTTTGGTAAAACATGGTAGATCTTTTCAAAACTTGCTAATCATTTCTCATGACCTTTGATCATATTCATACCTGTTGCGGTCGTTGAGTTAGGGCTGCTTACCAAAAGGTTTGCAGCTCGATTCCACCAGCGGCTCCTTGGAAACCATACTGGGCAGTTCTACTCTGTCCTACAGGGTGGCTTTGAGTCAGAATAGACTTGATGGAAGCCGCTTTTTTTTTTTAACTAAGAGTTTCATATTAGGAATTTTTCTCGTGTAATTTATAGAAATACACTAAACATACAGAAGAAATTTGAAATGAAGGGCACATGATGCAAATGGAGAAAGGAACTAAAAACATCAACTTGTTGAGATAATGTGCATGTATTCAAAATCGGTTATGAAAACTAGACAGTTACACATTACATACACACATATATACATATGCATATAAGCATATATATTTCACTAAAAATAAAACAATCTACAAAATATTTTAATACCACTGCATAAGTTTCTCAACAGGTGTTTGTATTGCTTGAAATACTTTACATAGTTTACAACCTTTCACCTTTCTAATAATATTCCTGAACATGACTATGTCCTAAGCATAATACAAAGTGGTAAGGCAAAAATAAGAAAGAAATGTTTTTTCTACCCCAGTCAAGACTATGAGTGATAGCTGCACGGCCTTGTTGCCCAGTAGGGGTTGCATTGGACCTTCAAACCCTAACCCTTATCTCACCTTCCCAAGAAATGTCTTTCACCTTGCTCCTTTGTGGTTGCCGCCTCAAGAAAATTTCAATTCAATGTATGGTCAAATCAATCTCACATAACTTACCTTGATACTCATTTTTGCAGAAATTGTTCAAATGTAATCTGAATAATTTGGGCAGCCCAGAAATCATGCAAATCAAGGAAATGAGTGTGCAAAAAAAAAAAAAACACAATACAATCCACTCTACATAATTTATCAAATAAAACACATTCCTTTAAATAGTGTCCCTGAGATTAGTTGTATATTGATCTTTTTGATATGAATTGTAGTAAAGTCTCCAAGGTATTGTAATATTTTAGGTTAAATTCAGAGTAATTAGTGGCCTAAAACAGCTATTTGAGATTTGAACGGTTGTTTTTTTTTTGTTGTTATGAAGGAGACTGCTCACATCCAGCGGGTCATGTTTCTAAAACTGAAGAATAAGCTACTGCATTGAAAAGCACATTCTTCTTCATTAGATGTGTAGACATCCACATTCTTTTCTAGATATAAAGTAATTAATTTTAAAACTTATTTCAGTTGAGATATATAGTGTCTCATATAGAGATATGTTTCATTTTCCCAGGAAATTTTATTTGAAATAAAACATTAGGTAAGAAGCTGGGGAAAGGGTCTGCAAAATTAAATAGATTTCCCTGTCACCCCACTTGGGGATAGTGTTACATACTCACAGCAAGTCCGTCTTTCACAAAGTTTTAACTTAAATTATATTGTTTGTTGGTTATATATATCAAAGAGTCACAGAGACAAACTGCATATATTATGAATAATCAAGCTACTTTATTTGGCACCTCTACGGGGTGGCAGAGAAATAGATTTGAAAAGAAATCCAAAACTGTAGAAACTTCTAATCTGAAACACATTTCAGGAACTGTTACCACACTACGAGTATGCAAGATTGCCTTTGTTTTTTTTTTTTTTGCTTCAGACAATAAGCCTTCAATCATTTACCATGAAAAATTTTAATTAAAAAAGAAATGTTCAAACTCATTTTCTCATCCTTATATGAGGCTTTCAACCTCTTGATAGAAATGGGCTGACTGCCTAATCATGGTGGAATTCATATTTTGTTTCTCAGAGGCCTTCTGGGGGAACTAGGTCTCTAGCCCACAATTAAGCACATTGTAGAAATTGTAGGTGATATTTTATGAGGCCTGGTGTCTATACTCCTGGGAGAAAAAAAAAAAAGAACAAAGGGTCAAGGCTCAAAATATATTTATTCAAGTGAAAAACAAATCAAATAACTGATCTCAACTGAATGTTAAAAAAAGAAAAACCAGTTAACTCTATTTTACCTTTAAAATATGCGTGTAGATTTAGACTCCACATAATTAGTAATCAACTAATATTTACTTTGATTTTTTCCTGTACAAAATATGCATGCAATACTGAGAATTATATAATGTAGGAGATATTATGTTAAATACTGCAATAATTTTATTCTCAAAATAAACAAGTTGGCTTGACCATAGAAGTAAGAGACTCAGCTTTCTGGAAGTCCACAGATCCAATATAAATGTTTCAGCCCCTAAGGTTTAAATGTCTCCAAGTTCATAGACAGGAATTTAGATTTTGGCATGATGCCCACTTAAATTTGTTCTATTTGAATGAGATACATTTAATCTGGAAAAATTAAAGCGAAGTGGGATTTTAACCAGCCAATTCTCTTACCTAATTCCATGGGATGACATAAGACAGCTGCTGTGCTCAAGTAGGAAAAAGAAATGTGCAATAACTTAAGAAGAAAGGTGATGTAGGTCAGAGTTTAGAGAGAAAATACATAGGTTAACTCTATCACACACAGACAGAGATTAAGTCACATCAGTAAGCTCTTATCTTCATTTTTCCTCAATTATGTTATTTTATAATTTATAAATTATAATTTATAATAATTATAACATAATTATTCCTTAATTTGAAATATTTTATCTCATTATTCTCTAAAACACCTTACAAAGAAACTCCAGTCGTCAAACAATCGTTGAGTCAGTCATAGGATAAAACATAAGCATTCTGGAAACCAATCTCAGAGTTTAACTGAAGAATTGAGTCCTATGAATGGTCAACACTTGCCTCACTTTTGTTTACTGCTGGAAATATACCTACAATATCAAGGTGACATTTATAAATTTTGAATAATGTGAAACTTGTACAATTTTTGGCACTTGATTTTAGAACCAGAAAACAAAAATGCAAATATAAAATCAATATGATCTTGGAAGGGTCCTGGACAGGTAAGAAGTATTTGCTCTCTTGATTCAGGTATTAATTATTAATTTTCAAGTGTTACTGGTAATAGCATCTACCACTAATACTGTTTATTAAAAAGTAAATTAGTTAACACATGCAAACAACGTACAACATTGTCCAGAATGCTGCAAACACTCAACAAACAGCTTTAATGATGATTATTATTGATGCTGCTGTTTTTACTGCTTTTTTGATTATTATTTTACATAAACTAAGATTCAGGGATGGAAGCATTGCCTGCACTGCTTTTCTCAAACACAGGCACAAATCCTTTTAACAGCTTTCTACACCCCTGTGTTACATGGTTCTACTAAAAACTCAACAAACAAAAATAGAACAAACTCTCTGCACTGAGAATTACTTAAATAAACTCTATAAATATAGTTGCTCTCTCTGCTCAGGTTCAAAGACTCTCTCAACAGCATGGTCACTGTGGAGGGCTGACCTCCTTCCAGCCAGGGGTAGCCTTCCTACCTAATAGCCAACACAGGGCAAATGAATGTTTTTGCCACCACTTGAGAAGCACTGAGTCTATACACATGGGTGCTTGGGCCCAAATAATGAACCAAGAGAGAATCATTAAGTCTCTTTTCCTCTAAATTTAAGCTCTTCAAATTCATACAAATAAGGAAAAAAAAAGAAAGAAAAGATCATCCAGTTTTTTTGGATCAAGCTTAATGAGAAGTAATTTAAAGCAGATTTAAAGCAAACGTGTCATGAAGAAAACTAATCAAGTGAATCAATTTTTCCCATAGGCATAATTAAGAAGTCATTGACATCTTTTTTCCCTTAAAATCCAGGTCAATTTGAAGTTTGGTGTTGAAGAAATATGAAGCTCAAAAGGGTAATAAGTAAACAGAGAGAGAGAGATAAATAAATGAATGAACACATGCATGGATGGATGGATGGGTGGATGGGTGGATGGGTGGGTGGGTGGATGGATGGATGGATGGATGGATGGATGGATGGATGGATGGATGGATGGATGGATGGATGGATGGATGGATGGATGGATGGATGGATGGATGGATGAATGGATGGATGGACAGGCATACAGAAAGACTGACATATGAATGAATGAATAGATGAATAAGTAGATAGCTATATCAACAAATCACTAAATAGATGGATAAATAGATAAACAGATAAATAATAACAATTTGGCTTTCCAGAACTGTATTTTTGTGTGTTGATCTGATATCCTGCCATTCTGTTGAATTTGTATATTAAATCTAATAGCTTCTCTTTGTTTTTTATTTGTATTGTATATTTGTGGGTGTGTGTATGTGAGAGAGAGAGAAAGAGAGAGAATTCCTTAGGATATTCTATGTATAAGATCTTGTCATCTTGAATAGGAAAAATTTTACTTCTTTCCAAATTCAAATGCCTTTAAAAAAAATTTTAGCCTAACTTTTCTGTCTAGTATTTCCAGAAAAATGTAGAATAAGAGTTCTGAAATCAGGCATCCTTGTCTTGTTCCTGATGTTAGGGGAAAACTTGCAGTCTTTCACCAGTGCGTGTGATGTTAGCTGTGGGTATTTCATAAGTGTCCTTAATCAGATACACGTAGTTTCCTTATATTTCTAGTTTGTTGAATGATTTTATTATGAAAGGGTCTTGGATTTTGTCAAATGATGTTTCTGCATTCATTAATCAATTCATTTTTCCTTCATTTTCTTAATTAATTGATATTTATGCTTAACAACTCTTGCATTTGTGGGATAAAGTTCCACTGGGATGTGGTTTATAGTCTTTTCAATATGCTGCTGTGTTTGGTTTGCTAGTATTTTGCTGCTGGATTTGGTTTGTTAGTACTCTGTTGAAGATTTGCATTCATATTCATAAGGGATATTGTGGGTTTTTTTGGCTTTGGTATCAGGGTGATTATGTCATCATAGAATCAGTTACAAAGTGTTCCCTACTATTTTCTTTTGCAAGAGTTTGGGAAAGATTAATGTTAATTTGTATTCGGTACTTTGTTATAATTTCTATCTCCTTATTGTTGTTGTTGTTTTTGCTAGGTGCGCTCGAGTCATTTCCGACTCATAGCCACCCTATGCACAACAAAAGGAAACACTGCCCGATCCTGTGCCATCCTCACGATCATTGCTATACATGAGCCCATTGTTGCAGCCACCATGTCAGTCCATCTTGTTGAGGGCCTTCCTCTTTTTCACTGACCCTATTCTTTACCAAGGATGATGTCCTTCTCCAGAGACTGATCCTTCCTGACAACATGCCCAAAGTATATGAGATGAAGTCTCACCATCCTTGCTTCTAAGGAGCATTCTGGCTGTACTTCTTCCAAGGCAGATTTGTTCCTTATTTTGGCACATCATGATATATTCAATATTCTTCACCAACAGATGCCAATTTTTCTTCAGTCTTCCTTACTCATCATCCAGCTTTCATTGCTTGGGTCAGGGGCACCTTAGTCTTCAAGGTGACATCCTTGCTTTTTAACACTTTAAGGAGGTCTTTTGTAGCAGATTTGCCCACTGCTGCTTCCATGGAAGTTGATTGCTGAAACAAGTAAAATGAAATCCTTATTGTTTTATCTTTGATCCATTTTGAGTTAGTTTTTGTTTATGATGTGAAGTATGGGTCCGGATTCATTTTTTCTACAGATGGACATTCAGTTTTGCCAGTGCCATTTGTTAGAGACTGTCTTTTCCCAATTTAACAAAATTTGGTCCTTCATCAAAAATCAGCGGCCCATAGCTGGACGGATTTACATCTGTGTTCTAAATTCTGTTCCATCGGTCTGTGTGTTTGTCATTGTACAAATACCAGTCTGTTTTGATTGCCATGCCTGTATAGTAGGTTCTGAGATTCAGTAGTGCGAGGCCTTCTTTCTACCTTGTTCTTCTTTAGTAGCACTTATCCAAGGCCTCTTTCCTTTTCACATTGGATTGGTGATTAGTGTTTCCATCTCATTAAAGAATGCTGTTGCAATTTGGATCGGTATTGCATTATATTTGTAGATCACTTCAGGTAGTACTGACATTTTTATGGTGTTGAGTCTTCCTATCCATGAGCATTTTTTTTTCTTCCAATTATATAGGTCTCTTGGTTTCTTGCAGTAGCATTTTGTAGTTTTCTTTGTATAGGTCTTTTATATCCTTGGTTAGATTTATTCCCAAGTATTTTATCATTTGGGGGGCTATTATAAATGGCATTCTTTTTGTGATTTACTTTTTGAAGTTCTCTTTGTTGATGTAGAGGAATCCAACTGATTTTTTATATGTTGATGTTGTACCCTGCTACTTTGCTGAATCCTTCTATTAGTTCCAGTAGTTTTTTGTGGAATCCTTGGAGTTTTCTACGTATAGGTTCATTTCATCTGTGTATAGGGAAAATTTTGCTTCTTCCTTCCAATTTGGAGGTCCTTTGTTTCTTTCTTTTTCCATATTTCTTTAGGTAAGACTTTCAGTGCAATGACATTTTGGTTAGCAGCCGAGCACTTAACCAATGCACCACCAGTCCTCCTCTATGTCGTTACCTTGAAATTTACTGTTATCTTCCTAAGTTTAAAACAGTCTTTTATTTATTGATGTCACTTTGGCTTCCTCTCCATATGAAAGTTCTATAACTACACCATTCATTCCGTCTTTTTTGTTTTGATGTCATCGTTTACGTATTGATGTCTTTGGTTCCCTGTTTTTAGCCTTGTTTTATTTTTAAAATTCTTTATTTGGGTTGGTATCTGGGTGGTCTGTCCTGTGTCCAAATATCAGATTATTGTTTAATGTTTTTGGTTCTCTATTCGAAGGACTCTCTTTAATATTTCTTGTAAGGTTGGTCTGGTTTTTACAAATTCCCTTAATTTCTGCATATCTGGAAATATTCTAATGTTGCCATTGTATTTGAGAGACATTTTTACTTAATATAGAATTGCTGAGTTTTTTTTTTTACTTTCGACCTTTTATATAGGTCTTCCCACTGTCTTCTTGCCTACGTGGTTTTAGCTACATAGTTGGAGATTAGTTTTATTGGTTCCCCTTTGTAGATAGGTGACTTTATTTTTCCTTAGCTGATCTCAGGATTCTTTGTTTGTCTTTGGTCCTTTTTTTTTTTTTTTTTTGCACGTTTGTTTATAAGTCTTGGTGACTTTCTTTGGACTGTATCCTGTATAGGGTTCATTGCGCTTCTTGGATGAGTATCTTCTTGTCTTTCATGATGATAGATAGTGAAGTTTTCTGCCAGGATTATTTGACAATTGTCTCTGTGTTTTGCATTGCACCCCTGCCCCATCCATTGGATCTCTTATCATATGCAAGTTGTTCCTCTTGATAGTGTCCCACATGATTATTAGGATTTCTTCATTCTTTTTTCTGATTTTTCCTCAAACAAAGTGGTATCAAGGGACTTTTCTTTAATTTCACTAATCTGTCTTCCATTGCTTCAATTCTGGTCCTATATCTTTCTTTTGAGTTGTCTGTTTCTGAAATTTTATTCTTAATCTTTTGGCTTTCTAGTTGATGTTTTTGTATGGTTTCTAGTTGTTTCGTTTTTATATTGTTTTCCTGAATTCTTTATCACCTTTATGAGTTGTAACCAACTTGACAACAATGGGTTTTTTGTTTGTTTGTTGCTTTCTTTCATTTTGTCAGTGCCTTCCTTGATTTTGTCTATATTTTTCTTGGTTTTGCCTGTGTTTTCACAGGCTGTTTCTTACCCCCGGCAGTTTTTTTGTTCTTTATTTCAGTCGCTTGCTGACTCCATCCTGTCCTGCTTCTTTTTGTGATTTGATATTGTCTGTTGTTTCCGAAGCATCAAGAAATTATTATATCTATTTATTTACTGTGTGTTTGTTGAACCCTGAAATTTTGTTTTGTTTTGATATATCCAAGTAGGCTGGGCCTGTGTTTTGCTCTGGTCTCTAATTTTGCCATTTTGATGCTCTCGGTACCTTTCTCAGGGTTGGTGGAGGAATGACTGCATGTGTGAGTGTGGGTCTCTCGTGGGGCTGTTGAGGATATAGGTGGTGTTTCTGTTGAGGTGGTGTGTTTGTCTGTCCAGCTGGACCCTGGCTGTGGGTGCAGTGGGTGATCTTCCTAGTTGTGGGGTTGGGTGCTGTGTGTGTGCTCTGCTGATTGCAGGGTGGTTGGGTTTGGGGTATCTGGGTTGTTGGTCCCCAGATGAGTTGTCTGGAAACTCTCATCAATGGTTCCAGGTGAGCAGGGTTATGTGGGGATGTTTAGAATTAGAATATAGAATACAGAAGAATATACAATATACATTATAGAAGAATATACACAGTAGACTATACAATACAGAATATAGATTATACAAGAGCATATAATACAGAATTTAGAATATAGAAAGTAGAATGTAGAATACACAATATAAAATGTAGAATAAAGACTATAGATTACAGATTATAAAATACAGAAAATTATGGAATGTAGAATGTAAAATATAGAAGAATACACTATATTCTATTTTCAAAGTTCTTTTATATTCTGTATTCTATCTTCAGTGTTCTATTTTCCATATTCTATGTTTCAAATTCTCTATTTTCTATAATCTATGTTCTTCTATATTCTATATTTTTGTATATTCTATATTCCATACTCTGCATTCTATATTCAATGTTCTACATTCTATATTTTTCTACATACAATATTCTTCTATATTCTATATTTCATATTCCATATTCTACATTGTATATTTTAAATTCTTCCATATTCTATGCTCTATATTCTGTATTCTACATTCTAAATTCTTATTCTATGTTCTTCCATATTTTTCTACATTCTATATACTGTATTTTTCTGTATTCTATATTCCATAGTCTACATTCTTCCTTCTATATTCTACATTCTTCTATATACTGTATTCTATATTCTTCTATAGTGTATATTTTGTTTTACAGTCTATATTCTTATTCCATTATCTTCTATAATCTATATTCTTCTATATTCTGTGTTCTTTATGCTTTATTTATATTCTATATTTTGTATTCTATATTCTTCTATATTCTATATTCCATCCTGTGTTCTGTATTCAATGTTCTTTTTCTATATTCTATAATTTTCTGTATTCTATATTCTACATTCTATATAGTCTGTATCATATATTGTTCTATATTGTATATTCTGTATTTTGCATTCTACATTCCATAATCTTCTATATTGTATAATGTATATTCTCTATATTATGTATTTTATTCTATATTTTATATTCTACATTCTATTTTCTAAATTCTGTATTTTCTATATTCCATTGATTGTATTCTATATTCATTTTTCTCTATAGTCTATATTTTTTAATAATTTTCTGTATTCTATATTCCATATTGCATATTATGTATACTCTATTCTACATTCTATATTCTCTTATAGTCTATCTTCTATATTTAATTCTACATTCTATAATCCAGAATCTTCAATATTCTATAATCTATATTCTTCTATATTCTATGTTCTTTATTCTATATGTTATATTCTATATTTTGTATTCTACTTTGTACATACTCTATTCTATATTTATCTCTATTTTATATTTTTCTATATTCTCTATTCCATACCCTGTATTCTATATCACATATTCTATATTCTGTGTTCTATGTTCTATATCCAATATTTTTATATACTATATTCTTCTGTATTCTATCCTCCATATTCTATATTCTACATTCTGCATTCTATAGTCTTCTATGTTCTGTATTCTATACTCTTCTACATTCTTATTCTACATCCTATATTCTTCTCTTATAATCTATATTCTTCTGCTATATTTTATATTGTACATTCTAAATTGTATATTAAATATTCTACAGTCTACATTCTATATTCTAAATTTTGTAATATTCTTTATTCTTCTCTATACTCTATTCCACATTCTATGTTCTCTATTCTACATTCTATATTCCATTTTCTTCTATATTCTACATGTTCTATTCTAAATTTTTCTGAATTCTGTATTCTTCCATATTCTATATTTTTTAGTGTTTATTCTACCTTCTAATCTCTATATTCTATATTCTTCTGTAATCTAATATTCTCTTGTATTCTCTATTCTACATTCTATATTCTTCTATAGTCTGTAATCTATATTCTTCTACTTTCTTTATTCTATATTTTTCAATAGTGTATATCTGATACCTTATATTCCATATTTGTCCATATTCTATTTTCTTCTATGTTCTATCTTCTATTTTCTGTAGTCTGTCATCTATATTCTGTATTCTTCTATATTCTGCATTCTATATCCTATATCTTCTATATTCTAAATTTTTGCTCTATATTTTCCTATATTCCATATTCTGTTTTTCAGTTTTCTATATTCTTCTATAATTATACTCTACATTCTTCTATTGTCCATATTCCATATTCTTCTATACTCTATATTCTTTTATATTCTGCATTGTCTTTTCTGTCCTATGTTCTTCTATATACTATATTCCTCTATATTCTATGTTCTACGTTCTAAATTCTTCTATATTCTATATTCTGTATTTTATATTCTACATTCTAAATTCTATATTCTCCAATGTTCTATATTCTTTTATATTCTCTTTCTATATTTTTACATATTCTAGGTTCTATATTCCATACTCTGTATTCTATATTGTATATTCAAAGTTCTATGTTCTATATTCTTTATTTTTATATATACTATATTTTTCTGCATGGTATATTCTATGTTCCATATTCTACATTCTGTATTCTTTTAAATTCTGTATTCTTTTATATTTTACATTCTACATTCCATAATTCTCTGTATTCTACAATCTGTATTCTGTATTATATAGTGTTTATTTTATATTCTGTAGTCTACATTCTATATTCTGTATTCTATACCCTAATTCTTCTATATTCTCTATTCTTCAATATTCTGTATTCTACATTCTACTATATTCTTTTTCTTGTATTTTCCATACCCTTGTATATTCTATATTCTTCTATATTCCGTATTCTATGTGCTCCTATATTCTATATTTTACATTGTACATTCTATATTCCATTATTTTCTATATTGTATGATTTATATTATATTCTATACTTTCCTGTATTCTTCATTGTATACTTTGCATTGCATAATCTGTATTCTACATTGTACATTTTATATTCTTCTGCATTCTATATTCTAAATTTATATTCTATTTTCTTTTATATCCTGTATTCTTTATGCTATATTCTTCTATAATGTATATTCTATATTCTTCTTTATTCCAAATCCTCTATACACTCTATTGTTCTGTTTACAAAGTTCTTTTATATTCTGTATTCTATCTTCAGTGTTCTATGTTCCATATTCTATATTTTAAATTCTCTATATTCTGCAATCTATGTTCTTCTATATTCTATATTTTTGTATATGCTATATTCCATACTCTGTATTCCATATTTGATGTTCTATATTCTGTTTTGCCACATACACTATTCTTCTGTATTCTATATTTCATATTCCAATTCTACATTCCACATTGTATATTTTAAATTCTTCCATATTCTATGCTCTGTGTTCTATATTCTACATTCTAAATTCTATATTCTTCCATATACTTCTAGTCTATATTTTTCTATATACTATATTTTTCTGTATTCTCTATTCCATATTCTATATTCTTCCTTCTATATTCTATATTCTACTATATTCTGTATTCTATATTCTTCTATATTGTATATTCTGTATTTTAAATTCTATATTCCATTATCTTCTATATTCTATAATCTATATTCTTCTATAGTCTGTGTTCTTTACCCTTTGTTTTATATTCTGTATTCTACATTCTATATTTTTCTATACTCTATATTTTCTGTATTACATATTCCATACTCTGTGTTCTATATTCAATGTTCTTTTTCTATATTTTTCTATACAATTTTCTGTATTCTATATTCTTCATTCTTTACTATATTCTTCTATAGTCTGTATCATATATTTTTCTATATTGTAAATTCTGTATTTTACATTCTACATTCTATATTCCATAATCTTCTATACTGTATAATGTATATTCTCTATATTATGTATTTTTTCTATATTTTATATTCTATATTCTGTATTCTACATTCCGTATTCTAAATTCTATATTTTTCTATATTCCATTGTCTATATTCTATATTCAATGTTGTTTTCTATATTCTATATATTTTATAATTTTCTGTATTCTATATTCCATATTGCATATTCTGTAAACTATATTCTACATTCTGTATTTTCTTATATTCCATCTCCTATATTCTATATTTAATTCTATATTCGAGAATATTCTATATTCTTCTGTATTCTATGTTCTTTATTCTACTTTGTACGTACTCTATTCTACATTCTATATTTAAGTCTATTCTATATTCTCTATTCCATACTCTGTATTCTATATTCCATATTCGATGTTCTATATTCTGTATTTTTTATATCTTATATTCTTCTGTATTCTACATTCTATATTCCATATGCTATATTCTACATTCTGCATTTTATATTCTTCTATGTTCTGTATTCTATACTCTTCTACATTCTATATTCTTCTGTTGTAATCTATATTCTTCTACCTGCTATATTCCATATTGTACATTCTAAATTCTATATTCAATATTCTAGTCTACATTCTATATTCTAAATTTTTCAATATGCTTTATTCTTCTCTATTCCCTATCCCATATTCTATGTTCTCCATTCTCCATTCCATTTTCTTCTATATTCTATATTCTACATTTTATATTCTAATTTTTTTCTGAATTCTATATTTTTATGTATATTCTACCTTCTAATCTCTATTCTTCTGTAATCTATTCTCTTGTATTCTCTATTCTACATTCTATATTCTTCTATATTTTGTCATCTGTATTTTTCTACTTTATTCTCTATTCTTCAATACTGTATATCCTATACCCTATATTCCGTTTGTCAATATTCTATTTTCTTCTACATTCTATCGTCTATATTCTGTAGTCTGTCATCTATATTCTTTATTCTTCTATATTCTGCATTCTATATCCTATATCTTCTAAATTTATGCTCTGTTTTCCTATATTCTGTATTCTATATTTTTCAATATTCTACATTCTTCTATAATTATATTCTACATTCTCCTATTTTCCATATTCCTTATTCTTCTATACTCTATATTTTTCTATATTCTTTTTTCTTTTATGTTCTGTATTGTATCTTCTATGTTCTTCTATATACTATATTCCTCTATATTCTATAGTCCATATTCTATATTCTACGTTCTAAATTCTTCTATATTCTATATTTTATACTCTACATTCTAAATTCTTTTATATTCTATTTCTATATTCTTCCATAATCTAGGTTCTATATTCCATTCTCTGTATTTTATATTGTATATTTAAAGTTCTATGTTCTATATTGTTTATCTTTCTATATACTGTTTTTCTGTATGGTATATCCTATGTTCCATATTCTATATCCTATATTCTACATTCTGTATTCTTCTATAGTATGCATTCTATATTCTTCTATATTTTACATTCTACATTTCATAATTTTCTATATTCTATAATCTGTAACCAATACTCTTCATTTTATATTTTATATTCTGTATTCTACATTCTATTTTCTATATTCCAAATTCTGTATTCTATGTTCTTCTATAATCTATATTCTGTATCGTATAGTCCTGTAGGGTAGCTCGCATGCACGAACAGGCCCGAATAGCGGAGCCCCGCAGGTAAGGCGAAGCCCGAAAGGAGAGTCCTGCAGGCAACAACAGTCTCGAAAGGAGAGCCCCGCAGGCATGAACAGGCCCGAACAGAGAGTCCCGCAGGGAAGAACAGGCCCGAACGGAGAGTTCTGCAGTCAAGTATATGCCCAAATGGAGAGTCCCGCAGGCAAGAATAGGCCCTAACGGAGAGTCCCGCAGGCAAGAATATCCCCTAATAGAGAAGCCCCACAGGCAAGAACAGGCCCAAATAGCGGAGCCCCGCACGCAGAAAAAGGCCTGAATAACGGAGCTCCACAGGCACCAAGAGGCCCGAATAGAGGAGCCCTGCAGACAAGAGGAAGCCTGAAAGGAGAGTCCCGCAGGCAAGAATAGTCCCAAACTGGGACTCACGCAGGCAAGAATAGGCCCGAATTGGAGCCCGGCAGGCAAGAAAAGGCCCTTACACAGTCCCGCGGGCAAGAATAGGCCTGAAGAGAGGAGCCCCGCAGGCAAGAATAGGCCCGAACAGAGTTCCACAGGCAAGAATAGGCCCGAACAGGGAAGCCTGGAGTCGAGAACAGGCCCGAATGGAGAGTCCCGCAGGCGAGAACAGGCCTGAAAGGAGAGTCCCGCAGCCGAGAAAAGGCCCGAACAGAGATTCCCACAGACCAGAATAGAGGAGCCCTGTAGGCAAGAATAGGCCTGAACAGGGTCCCGAAGGCAAAAATAGACCTGAACGGAGAGTCCCGCAGGCAAGAACAGGCCAGAACGGAGATTTCTGTAGCCAAGAATAGGCCCCAACAGAATCCGGAAGGCAAGAACATGCCCTAATAGAGGAGTCCCGCACGTACGAACACCCGAATAGCAAAACCCGCCACACAGGATCACGCACAAATACTGGAGCCCCGCAGGCACGTACACGCCCGAATAACGGAGGCCCGCAGGCTCAAACAGGCCCGAATAACGGAGGCCCGCAGGCTCAAACAGGCCCGAATAACGGAGGCCCGCAGGCTCAAACAGGCCTGAATAACGGAGCTCCGTAGGCACGAACAGGCCCGAATAGAAGAGCCCCGCAGGCAAGAGGAGGAAGGAAAGGATGCTCCCGCAGGCAAGATTAGGCCCGAAGAGAGAGTTCTGCAGGTAAGAATAGGCCCGAACGGAGATTCCCACAGACCAGGTTAGAGGAGCCCTGTAGGCAAGAATAGGCCTGAACAGGGTCCCACAGGCAAAAATAGACCTGAACGGAGAGTGCCGCAGGAAAGAATAGGCCAGAAGGGAGATTTCTGTAGCCAAGAATAGGCCCCAACAGAATCCGGAAGGCAAGAACAGGCCCGAATAGAGGAGCCCCGCACGCAAGAACAGGCCCGAATAGCGGACCCGCCACACAAGAACACACACGAATATCAGAGCTCCGCAGGCACAGCCGGCCCGAATAGAAGAGCCCCGCAGGCAAAAGGAGGAGAAAGGATGCTCCCGCAGGCAAGATTAGGCCCGAACGGAGGTTCAGCAGGCAAGAATACGCCGGAACGGAGAGTCCCGCAGGCAAGAATACGCCGGAAGGGAGAGTCTCGCAGGCAAAAATAGGCCCTAACGGAGAGTCCTGCAGGCAAGAATAGGCCTGAAGGAATGATCCCACAGGCAAGAATAGGCCCGAACAGAGTGTCCCATAGGCATGAATGGGCCCTAACAGAAGGTCCCACAGGCGAGAATAGGCCGGAAGGGAGAGTCCCGCAGGCCAGGATAGGCCCGAACGGAGATTCCCAAATGCAAGAATAGGCCCAAATACAGGAGCCCCGCAAGCAAGAATAGGCCCTAAGGGAGAGTCCCGCAGGGGAGAACAGGCCCGAACGGAGAATCCCACAGGCAAGAAGAAGCCAGAATAGAGGAGCCCTGTAGGCAAGAATAGGCCTGAACAGGGTCCCGCAGGCAAGAATATAGAATGTTGAATACAGTATAAAGAATATGGAATATAGAATACACAAAAATATAGTATATGTAAATGTATAGAAAATAGAAGATTGAATATAAAAAAATATAGAATATAGAAAAATTTCAAATGTTTAATATAGAATGTAGAATATAGAAGATTTTAAAATGTAAACTACAATATGGAATATAGAATACAGAAGAATATAGTATAGAGAAATATAGAACATAGAACATCGAATAGAGAATAGAGAGTATGGTATATAGGATATAGGAAAATATAGAATATAGAAGAACATAGAATTTAGAATGTGGAATATAGAAGAATTTAGAATATAGAATATGGAATATAGAAGGAAATAGTACATAGAAGAAAACTGAACATAGAACACAGAACACAGAAGATAGAATACAGAATGTAAAGGAATATAGAAAATAGTAGAATATAGAATATACAAGAATATGGAATACAGAAGAATATAAACAAGAATATGGATTATAGAATATACATTACAGAAGAATATAGAATACAGAATATAGAAGAATATTGAATTAAATTTAGAATATAGAAGAATATAGAGAAGGCTATAGAAAATACAGGAAAAAGAATATAGTAGAATGTAGAATACACAATATGGAAGAAGAGAGAATATAGAAGAATTAGAATATAGAATACAGAAGAATATAGAATATACATTATAGAAGAGTATACACAGTAGAAGACTATACAATACAGAATATAAATTATACAAGAACATGTAATACAGAATTTAGAATATAGAAAGTAGAATACAGAAAACAATATAAAATATAGAATAAAGACTATAGAATACAGATTATAAAATATAGAAAATTATGGAATGTAGAATGTAAAATATAGAATACACTATATTCTTCTATTTTCAAAGTTCTTTTGTATTCTGTATTCTATCTTCAGTGTTCTGTGTTCCATATTCTATATTTTAAATTCTCTGTATTCTATAATCTGTGTTCTTCTATATATTTTTGTATATTCTATATCCCATACTCTGTATTCTATATTCTATATTTTTCTACATACAATATTCTTCTATATTCCATATTCTATATTCTACATTGTATATTTTAAATTCTTCCATATTCTATGTTCTGTATTCTACATTCTAAATTCTTTTCCTTCCATATTCTATATTTTTCTATATACTATAATTTTCTGTATTCTACATTCCATATTCTACATTCTTCCTTCTATATTCTATATTCTGAATTCTATATTCTTCTATATTGTAGATTCTGTATTTTACATTCTATATTCTATATTCCATTATTTCTATATTCTATAATCTATATTCTTCTATATTCTGTGTTCTTTATGCTTTATTTCATATTCTATATTTTGTATTCTACATTGTATATTCTTCTGTATTCTATGTTCCATACTCTGTGTTCTATATTCAATGTTCTTTTTCTATATTCTATATTTTTCTGTATAATTTTCCGTATTCTATATTCTACATTCTATATTCTTCTATAGTCTGTACCATATGTTCTATATTGTATATGCTGTATTTTACATTCTACATTCTATATTCCATAATCTTCTATATTCTAGAATGTATATTCTCTATATTATGTATTTTTTATTCTATATTTTATATTCTGTATTCTACATTCTATATTCTACATTCTATATTTTTCTATATTCCATTGTCTGTATTCTATATTCAATGTTTTTTCCTATAGTCTATATTTTTTTATAATTTTCAGTTATAATTTTCAGTATTCTATATTCCATATTGTATATTCTGTAAACTATATTCTACATTCTATATTCTCTTATATTCCATCTTCTATTAAAAAAAATTTTTTTATTCTATATTCCAGAATCTTCTATATTCTGTAATGTATAGTCTTCTATATTCTATGTTCTGTATTCTATATTTTATATTCTGTATTGTACTTTGTACATACTCTATTCTATATTCTATATTTATCTCTATTCTATACTTTTCTATATTCTCTATTAATACCCTGTATTGTATATTCAATATTCTATATTCCAAATTCTTCTATATTCCATATTCCACATTCTAAATTCTATGTTCTTCTATATTCTATATTTTCCTATATCCTATATTCCATACTCTCTATTCTATATTCGATGTTCTATGTTGTATATTCTGTATTTTTCTCTATACTATATTCTTCTGTATTCTACATCCCATATTGTGTATTCTACATTCTATATTCTAAAATCTTCTATATTCTACATTCTGTATTCTATATTCTTCTGTATTCTACGTTCTATATTCAATCTTCCATTTTCTATATTTTTACATATACTATGTTTTTGTGTATTCTGTATTCCATATTCTTGATACTATAGTCAACATTCTATGTTCTTCTATATTCCATATTCCATATTCTCCTACATTCTATATTTTACACTGTACATTCTATATTCCATAATCTTCTGTATTGTATAATTTACAATCTTTTATATTCTATAATCTATATTCTCCTTTATTGTTCATTCTATACTTAGCATTCTGTAATCTGTATTCCACATTGTACATTTTATATTCTTCTGTATTCTATATTCTAAACATATATTCTATGTTCTTCTATATTCTGTTATCTATGCTATATTCTTCTATAATGTATATTCTATATCCTTATTTATTCCAAATCCTCTATACACTATATTCTTCTATTTTCAAAGTTCTTTTATATTCTGTATGCTATCTTCAGTGTTCTGTGTTCCATATTCTATATTTGAAGTCTTTACATTCTATAATCTATGTTCTTCTGTATTCTATATTTTTCTATATTCTATATTCCATACTCTATTCGATGTTCTATATTCTGTATTTTTCTACATACAATATTCCTCTATGTTCTATATTGCACATTTCATATTCCATATTCTACTTTCTGCATTGTATATTTTAAATTCTTCCATATGCTGTGTTCTATATTCTTCCATATTCTTCTATGTTCTATATTTTTCTACATACTATATTTTTCTGTATTCTGTATTCTTCATTCTTCATTCTATATTCGTCTATATTCTGTACTCTATATTCTTCTATATTGTATATTCTGCATTTTATATTCTATATTCCATTATCTTCTATATTCTTTAATCTATATTCTTCTATATTCTGTGTTCTTTATTTCATATTCTATATTTTGTATTCTATATTCTTCTGTATTCTATATTCCATACTCCGTGTTGCATATTCAGTGTTCTTTTTCTGTATTCTATACTTTTCTATATAATTTTCTGTATTCTATATTCTTCCATAGTCTGTATCATATATTCTTCTATATTGTATATTATGTATTTTACATTCTACATTCTACATTCCGTAATCTTCTATATTCTGTAATGTTTATTCTATACATTATGTATATTTTTATTCTGTTTTATATTTTATATTATTCTATATTCCATTGTCTGTATTCTATATTCAATTTTTTTCTATAGTCTATATATTTTATAATTTTCTGTATTCTATATTCCATATTGCATATTCTGTATACTATATTCTGCATTCTATATTCTCTTATATTCCATCTTGCATATTCTATATTTAATTCTACATTCTATATTCCAGAATCTTCTATATTCTATAATCTATATTCCTTTATATTCTATGTTCTATATTTTATATTCTGAATTCTACTTTGTACATACTCTATTCTATAGTCTATATTTATCTCTATTCTATGTTTTTTCTATTTCTCTGTTTCATGCTCTGTATTCTATATTCCATATCAATGTTCTATATTCTATATTTTTATATACTATATTCTTCTGTATTCCACATTCTATATTCCTTATTCTATATTCTACATTCTGCATTCTTCTATGTTCTGCATTCTATACTCTTCTACATTCTTATTCTATATTCTTCACTTATAATCTATATTCTTCTATCTGCTATATTCTATATTGTACATTCTAAATTCTATATTCAATATTCTACAGTCTGCATTCTATATTTTAAATTTTTCAATATTCTTTATTCTTCTCTGTACTCTATTCCATATTCCATGTTCTCCATTCTAAATTTTATATTCTATTTTCTTCTATATTCTACATTTTATGTTCTAAATTTTTCTGAATTCTTCTATCTTCTATATTTTTATTGTACATTCTGCCTTCTAATCTCTATATTCTTCTATAATCTAATATTCTCTTGTATAGTCTATTCCGTATTCTCTATTCTACATTCTATATTCTTCTATGTTCTATATTCTTTTATATTCTATTTCTATATTTTTCTATAGTCTAGGTTGTATATTCCATATTCTGTATTCTATACTGTATATTCTATGTTCTATATTCTAAAATCTTCCATATTCTACATTCTGTATTCTAAATTCTACATTCTATATTCTTCTAGATTCTGTATTCTAGATTTTTCTATATTCTGTGTTCTATATTCAATCTTCTATTTTCTATATTTTACATATACTATATTTTTGTGTATTCTATATTCCATATTCTTGATACTATATTCAACATTCCATATTCTTGTATATTCTGTATTCCATTTTCTCCTATATTCTACATTTTACATTCTACATTGTATTTTCCATAATCATGTATATTGTATAATTTATAGTCTATATTCTGTAATTTATATTCTCTTATATTCTTCATTCTATAGTTTGCATTCTATAATTGCTATTCTACATTGTACATTTTATATTCTTCTGTATTCTATATTCGGAATTTATATTCTATTTTCTTCTATATTCTGTATTCTTTATGCTATGTTCTTCTATAACGTATATTCTATACTTTTCTTTATTCCAAATCCTCTATACACTATATCCTTCTATTTTCAAAGTTCTTTTATATTCTGTATTGTATACTCAGTGTTCTATGTATCATACTCTATATTTTAAAGTTTCTGTATTCTATGATCTGTGTTCTTGGATGTTTTTCTACATTCTGTATTTTTGTATATTCTATATTCCATACTCTGTATTCTATATTCGATGTTCTATATTTTTCTTCATACAATATTGTTCTATATTCTATATTGCATATTTTGTATTACTTATTATATATTCTACATTCTTTATTTTAAATTCATCTATATTCTCTATTCTATAGTCTATGTTCTTCCATATTCTATCTTTTTATATACTATATATTTCTGTATTCCATATTCTATATTTGTCCTATATTCTATATTCTTCTATATTCTGTTTTCCTCTATATTGTGAATTCTGTACTTTACAATCTATATTCTATTGTCTTCTATATTCTATAAAATATATTTTATGTTCTGCGTCATTTATACTTTATTTCCTAATCTATGTTTTTTATTCTACATTATATGTTCTATGTTCAATATTCTATATTCTTCTATATTCTATATTTCCTATTCCATACTATGTGTTCTATATAAAATGTTCATTTTCTATATGTGGCAAACAGGTCATCCGTGTCCCCACATCCATAAACCATTGGACTGCTGGGGCCCAGGCTGCCAGGATTTCGGCCTTGCCTTCGGAGCCCGGCCACATACGCAGCTTTTGACCGGAGGCAGAGATGGGTAGAAAGCAAAAATTTGGAAAATGGCAGTGTCTCCTCGATTTTCCTGGCATTGTCTTTTTGAGCGGAATGCTTTTTTTCCTAGTAGGATGAGACACTGACGGAAAAGGCAGGATTATGTGTGCAGGAAAGGTGTGTGCTGAGAGGGTGACGACGTTGAGACTAGGTTGGGATCTTTCGTCCCAGGAAAGGCCCCTGGCAGGTGTGGGTCAATGTTCTCTGCCCTTCCCGTTGTGGGGGGCAGTTTCACCATACAAAGCAGCAGAGGAATTATTCCTCGCCTGAGAACTTGCATTTCCCCCAAGCTACAACTGGCCAGGGTCCACCCTACTTTATTCCTCATGTCAATCAACAAGAGCTAAGACATTCCAGAGAGACTACCTGCTATTGTCTGTCCATGGGAAAGTGGTACAGCCAGAAGCCTCCTCCGTTTCATCTCTAGGCTCTCTCTCAGGCCCCTCGTACTTGTGATGTGTCTCAGAGGTAGAATGAATAGATTTCTCTGAATGACCACATACAGAGAGGGGCCATAGATGCTGAGGAAGGGTGCATTGAATACTGATATTCTAGCATAAGTGGAACAGAGATACTTCCCTGCTATCCCAGTGTGTCGAACCTGTCCACATCAACGGTTACCTACTGTGAAGATATTCCCTGGGTGCCCTCCATTTTGTGGCCAAAGACAGAAGGGGCCGTTGTGTATCCATGGGTAAAGTGGAGGGCTCTGCGGAACCGGCGGGTTAGGCTGGACCTCTCCTATTGGCTCAGTGTTTGTAACCCGTCCCCGTCAGAAGTTCCGCCCAGCCTTCCGGTGGCTGTCTCCATGCTGATTAGGAAAAAAACCTTACGCCCCGCACCCAGCCTTCACCTGACCTACCTGGCCTCTTTACCCTCATCGAGACCACTGTTTGGATGAAAGAAAGGATGTCGGCCAGTGACCAAGTGTCCTCATTGCCTTTGAAGGATTAGGCTCCTGGCCTGGGCAGAAGACAGCCAAGGTCAGCCTGAGCCTAGACACCTAGTGACCTGTGACACTGCAACCAGTGATAGATGTTGATTTCCACGCTCACGTGTCCTCAGGTGGCGGATTCACAGTGGTCAGAGGAGAACTATAAGTAGAGATCACACACTCACGAGGGCATGGGTCAAAGGTCGGGGAAAATACCTGAGGTCGTGGAGCTCTAGCAGAGCCAGCCTAGGGCCAAGGCCTCCCTCTTGTATGTGGCAAAGTGGTGAACCATAGGCATGAATTTCGGTGGCTGGATATGACTCTAGAACTTATTCAACTTGTTTTATGCTGTTGGGTACTTGGACTTGTTTCAGAGTATCACTATTATAAATAAAACTATAATGAAGATGCTCATATATAAATCTTTCTCTAAATCTGATGATTTCCTTAGGATAGATTCCAAGCAAGGGCTTTGCGATAGTGTTTAAATTGTATTGTTTTCTTTCCCTGACTCTATGCCAGACTCCACTGCAGCTCAAACCTAATAACCACTCAGTGTTTTCATTGTTGCAGGATTTTTAGACATGCCTCAGGAATTTAGACAGTGACTAGTCATTTTCTTTAGTTAAAACATTTTCTTTTGATGTAATAACTCCAACAGAAACATTCTTTCAATTTTCCTAATAATGCTACATGTTTATTTCTGTATTATTTAAGCATCACTTATCAGTAAACCAAATTTCAGCTTAAATGATTCAGCACATTGATGAATATTTAGAACCCTTCCCCTTGGAGATATGCACTTCTATAGTCATCAGTGATGATCAAAAGCAAACTAAATTGCTTAATTTTCTAACAGAAAACATTGGTGCTTTCATGACTATTAACTAACTCAATCAATCTTAATTACTTATTCTACACTAATCATGTCAGTTGCTAAGACCTTAAATTGGAGAAAAAGAATGCATTTGGAAGGTGATGTTTACTTTCTCCCAAACTGAACATCAGGACTGCACCCAAAGTATATAATGTCCATCAACATTTACTGAATATCTGACGGCTTCAAATTTGGTGTTGATATGTGAAGAATGCTTAGAGCTAACATAGAGCCTAAATATTTATGAAAAACGTATAAAAAATACATACAAAGAACACTGCTTAGTAAAAACAACTGTGCAGAAGTGATCTGAAAATGCTGAGGTAGGCACATTTTCTAGCAGATCTAACATGAGAAAGGACGGAAAGTTGGAAATGAATCTGAAAAGGACTCAAGATGAGACAAGGATCTTTTAAAAGCAGCTTCTTTTTGTTGTGAGGTGCCGTTGAGTGGATTCCGACTCATAGCGAGCCTGTAGAACAAAGTAGAACTGCCCCATAGGGTTTCCAAGGAGCAGCTGGTGGATTTGAACTGCCAACCTTTTGGTTAGCAGCCGTAGCTCTTAACAAGTATGCCACCAAAGCTCCATAAAAGTAGCTGGGACTCCTCAAATATTGTTGTTATTATCTGCCTTTGAGTTGGCCCTTGACTCACGGCCACTGTATGTACAATGGGATCAGATCATTGTGATCCACGGGATTTTCATTGGCTGATTTTCAGTAGATCACCAGGCCTTTCTTCCTACTCTGTCTTAGTCTGAAAGCTTCACTGAAACCTGTCCATCACGAGTGACCCTACTGGTATTTGAAATCCTGTGATGGCTACCCGGAGGTTCACTGTCTGGGAATCAAACCCAGGTCTCCTGCATGGAAGGTGGGAATTCTACCACCGAACCACCACTGTCCCCTCAAGGAAGAATCCTTTTATAAATGAGGGGTGATATTTTGTGCCCAGGGTGACAAATTGGTTTACAAAGCTAATTCTGTTAGAAATAAGGGTTATTAGAATTTGTGAGGAAGACGTCATTCAAACTGAAGTGGTGGGGGACCATGGTCCTTTATTCCTGGATGCATATACAGAACTTAGCAAAATCACAGCCTCGTTGTTTATTCTTGGGGATATTTCTTGTATAAATTTTTGAAACACTTGAAATTAACCCCTGGGAGCTAAAGGTCAAGGTTTTACAGGATTTCTTTTAAGACGAATATTTAAGATTGAACGTGTCCAGTATTCTTATTAGGAGTCCCTTGGTGGCACAAATCGTTAAACCCCACTACTAGCTGGAAGGCTGGCGATTTAAACTCACCCAAGGTGCATCAGATGACAAGCCTGGTGATCTGCTTCTGAAAGGTCACAACCATTGGAAACACTACAGATCAGACAGATTTTAGACAGATATATGGATGGATAGATGGATGGACAGGCAGATGAAAGGATAGATGGATGGATGATGGATGGATGATAGGTGGATAGTGGATGGACAGATGGACGGATGGGCGGATGGACAGATGGACGGATGGATGGATATTTAGGTAGGTAGGAGATAAAGATAGCTGCCCTTGAGTTGACTCCAACTCAGTGAGATCTTATGTACAGCAGAAAAACATGCTGCCTGGTCCTGAGTCATCCTCATGATCACTGGCATTTGCAAGTCCATCCTTGTTCTGTTGTGACAATCCATCTCACCAAGGGTCTCCCTTACCCTTGCTGGCCCTCTACTTCACCAAACACAATGCTGTCCTTCAGCCATTGATCTCTCTTGATGATGTGTCTAAATTTAGCAAGCTAGTTGGCCAATCTTCTTGTATGACCTCATTAACGTAAGAAAGGAATAAGCTATTTCCAAACAGAATCATATCCACATGTCCAGGAGCCAAGCTTTCATATTTTTGGGGGGGGACATAATCCAATCCATAACAAAGTATTCAAAAACAGACAGAGCTGTGTAGACAACACCTTTCTTTCCAAACTCCAATTTCCAAAACGTAGGTGTTTAGCAATATTACATTCTTTTCTTCTCCCTTTTTCTTGCTTCCCACAGTCCCCTTCCCAAGCCCTGCTGCATTGTAGGAAGAAAACACCACATATATTTAATGAGTGTGTGATTTCTTTTTTCATTCCTATGGCTTTATTTTTTAGTGATAGAGAAAATTGGAGTGCAATTTATGTATATTCATCAGTACTCACTCTGCCTCCATAGGTGTCCATTAAGGTAAAATGAATGCTGTGTAAATTAATTAAATCTGAGCCAAAGCTGTATATTTTCATTTGATGAGGGTGCTTTAAGGGTCTGTGACTGATACATTATTAAAAGAATTAAGTTTGAGGTTAAATTAGTTCTTGAGCCTCCTCCAGGCTGATACCCTGTATTTTGCGTGTACAACTGGACAGGTTGACCAGCCTCCCTGAATAAATAAAGCTGTTACACCAGGGCTGGCCTGCTACTTGGAACATCTAGATACTCTTAGCTGCAGAGAAGGATGAAACACTCATTTAAAAATAAATGCAAATAAATTAATTTCCAAGACAAAGGAATTGCACTAATAGCTGAAGTAAACGTATGGCGGCAAAACTGTGTGATCAGGGAGTGTCTTGCCTTTTGAATGTTTGGGTTTGTCCATTATGTAGTTATCTAGGACTCACTTCAGCAGCGCAGGTTCAGACAATGCCCTCGGAGTAAAATGTTTTATTTTAACGACGTACTATGCACTCTGAAGGAACCTGGTGGTGCAACGGTGAAGCACTCGACTGCTAACTGAAAGGTTAGCAGTGTGACCTTCCCCAGCAGCTCTGCTGGAGAAAAGACTTGTCGATCTGTTTCTGTAGAAGATTATAGCCTGGAAAACACTGTGGGGTGATTCTTATTTTGTCACACGGGGCCACTATGAGTCGGAATTGACTCCATGGTACCCAGTGATAACAACATGTATTGTGCGTTAAATGCAAGCCAAAGATGCAGATCTTGAAATGCAATTTATCTTGGGTGGCTATCGCAACTTAGATGGAAAGATTTACTAGTAAATGGAGCTCCGCCGTGTTGTAGGCTGCAGTATGAGGATGGTTCAAGTGAACAGACTTACCATGTGTCTTAGTCACTTAGTGCCGCTGTAAAAAGCAGGTGGCTTCAATGAACAGAAGTTTATTTTCTAACAGTCTAAGAGGCTACAAGTCCAAATTCAGGGCACCAGCTTCAAGGGAAGGCTTTCTCTCTCTGTTAGCTCTGGGGAAAGGTCTTTGTCATCAATCTTCCTCAGCTCTAGGAGCTTCTCAGCACTGGGACGCTGGGCCCAAAGGACGTGCTATTCTCCATGCTCTTGTTTCTTGGTGGTATGCGGTCTACATGTCTCTCTGCTAACTTCTCTCTTTTATATCTCAAAAGAGATTGTCTCAAGACACAATCCAACCTTGCAATTGAGTCCCGCCTCATTAACATAATTGCCACCTACCCCACCTCATTAACATCATGGAGGTTGTATTTACAACACATAGGAAAATCACATTAGATGAGAAAATGGTAGACAACCACACAATACTGGGGAATCACGGCCTAGACAAGTTGACACATATTCTATCCATAACAACATGCTACCCCTCTGAGTTGTGATGGCTTGTTTGTTACTGCACCATCTCTGTCCTAGCCTGACTAACACAAACCAGTCCTGGCACATGGTAACTGCCTTCTCATTGTTAACAATTATAACTTGCTGCCCTTCACTTGGAGGGAGCTCTGGTGGCACAGTGGTTAAATGCTTGGCTGCTAACTAAAAGTTCGGCTGTTTGAAACCACCAGCCACTGAGCAGGAGAAAGATGTGGCAGTCCACTTCTGTAACTATTACAGTCTTGGAACCTCTATGCGGCAGTTCTACTCTGTCCTACAGGGTTGTTATGGGAATCATCTTGACAGCAACAGGTTTCTTGGTTTGTCTCCTGGCCTCCTTATTGCAGAAATGAGGTTCAGTGTGGCCTAAAGCTTGGGTCTGGTAAGGGCTGCTGATTTGTTTTGCCTAGTCTTAAAGTTTTAAAAAAGCAAAGATGTCACTTTGATGACTAAGGTGTGCCTGACCCAAGCCATGGTCTTTTCAATGGCCTCATATGTGTGCGAACACTGGGCAATGAAAAAAAAAGTCAGAAGAAGAATCAGTGCATTTGTGTGTCATGTTGATGAAGAATATTGAACATACCGTGGACTGCCATATGAACGAACAAATCAGTCTTAGAAAGAAATCCAACCAGCCTGCTCCTTGGAAGTGAAATGGAGAGACTTTGGCTCACTTACTTTGGACACGTCATCAGGAAAGTCCAGTCACTGGAAAAGAACATCCTGGTTCGTAAAGTACAGGGTCAGCCAAAAAGAGGGAGCCCCTCCATGAGATGGGGTAACACAGTAGCCTTCACGTTGGACTCCAACATACCAGTGATGATGAAGGTGGCACAGGAATGGGCAGCATTTCATTCTGTCATATGTGGGGTCACCATGAGTCGGAGGCAGCTCAGCAGCAACTAACAACAAAAACAACAAAATCATATTATCGCCACCTAATGAAGCTTTCACCTAATGTTCAGCTAGATACACGGAGAGCATCAAGACAGCTTACTCAGCTCAGTTAGCGACATCACAATCTCAGTAGGAACTCAGGGACTCTGAGACACCCCCACCTCTCGCCCAGAGAAGCATGCAGTGACTACTTCTGGACAGCTGTATTTCTAGCTGCTTTTCCAGGAGTCAAAGTTTACACCCTTAGACACATCTGTTGGTGTTCCCCATCCACTACCCCTTGTCTGGCTGTAACGAGCTTGTCCTCCTTGGGGCTCATCTCACTTCCCTCAACATCATGTTTTCAGCCATAAAAAAAACCCATTCTGAGTCGATTCTGACTCATAGTGACCCTGTAGGACAGAGTAGAACTTCCCCATGGGGTTTCCAAGGAGTGGCTGGTGGATTTGAACCACTGACCTTTTGGTTGGCAGCTTAACCACTGTGCCACCAGGGCTTCCCCTTGCACCCTAAGATCCTGCTTCTCAGGGTTTGCATGTGAGGTTCCCCAGCACACAAACATTCTCACCTTCTCCCTGAGACAGCTCTCCTTCTCCCCTTTTTCCTTCATATAACTGACATTCACCCTGAGCTTGTGTGGATGTTTCTCCCTTGCCTGTGTCCAGCGTGCACGTCCTTTGCAAGCTTCCACAGATGCTCCCTGCCCTTATGTCTACGACAGCTTCGCCCCGCATTGTTGTAGCAGCTGGATTATTTCCCTGTTCACCCTTGTCTTAGTCTCCGTGTGCTGTTGTAACAAAAATACCACAAGTGGGAGGCTTTAACAAACAGAAATTTGTGTTCTCACAGTTGGGGAGGCTAGAAGCCTGAATTCAGGGCACTGCCTCTAGGAGAAGGCTGTCTCTCTGCTGGTGCTGGGGAAGGTCCTTGTCTCTTTCAGCTTCTATACCTGGTTCCTTGGGGATCTCCACATGACATCTGTCTTTCCTCATCTGTGCTTGTTTGTGTACCACATCTGCTCTTTTTATGTCTCAGAAGTGATTCGTTTAAGACACACCCTACACTGATATGACCTTATTCACATAACAAAGAAAACCCTATCCTTAGATGGGATTTCATTTATAAGCATAGGGGTTAGAATTTGCAAGACCAATTACGTCTTGATTGCAAATACCTTCTTTATACACATGGGCCTTGCCAGATGGAATGCACACAAATAAAATTGACTACATCTGTGGAAAGAGGCGATGAAAAAGCTCAATATCGTCAGTCAGAACAAGGCCAGGGGCCAACTATGGAACAGACCATCAATTGCTCATGTGCAAGTTCAAGCTGAAACTGAAGAAAATCAGAGCAAGTACACGAGAGTCAAAATATGACCTTGAACACATCCCACCTGAATTTAGAGTTTATCTGAAGAATAGATTTGACTCACTGAACACTAGTGACTGAAGACCAGATGAGTTTGGAATGACATCAAGGACATCAGACATGAAGAAAGCAAGAGGTCATTGAAAAGACAGGAAAGAAAGAAAAGACCAAGACGGATGTCAGAGGAGACTATGAAACTTGCTCTCCAACATCGGCTAAAGCAAAAGGAAGAATTGATTAAGTAAAAGAACTGAACAGACGATTTCAAAGGGTCTCTTGAAAAGACAAAGTAAAATATTGTAATGACGTGCGAAGAGCTGGAGATGGAAAACCAAAAGGGAAGAACACACTCGGCGTTTCTCAAGCTGAAAGAACTGAAGAAAAAATTCAAACCTCGAGTTGCAATAGTGAAGGATTCTATGGGGAAAATGTTAAATGACGCAGGAAGCATCAAAAGAACATGGATGAAATACATAGAGTCATTATACCAAAAAGAATTAGTCGATGTTCAATGATTTCAAAAGGTAGCATATGATCAGGAACCAATGGTACTGAAGGAAGAAGTCCAAGTGCTCTGAAGGCATTGGCAAAAAAGAAGGCACTAGGAATTGATGGAATATCAATTGAAACGTTTCAACAAACAGATGCAGCACTGGAAGTGCTCACTTGTCTATGCCAAGAAATATGGAAGACAGCTTCCTGGCCAACTGACTGGAAGAGATCCATATTTATGCCTATTCCCAAGAAAAATGATCCAACCAAATGTGGAAATTATGGAACAATATCATTAATATCACATGCAAACAAATTTTGCTGAAGATCATTCAAAAGTGGCTGCAGCAGTATATCGACAGGTTACTACCCAAATTTCAGGCCAGATTCAGAAGAGGATGTGGAACCAGGGATATCACTGCTGTTGTCAGACGGGTCGTGGGTGAAAGAAGAGAATACCAGAAGGATGTTTCCCTGTGTTTCATTGACTATTCAAAGGCATCCGACTGTGAGAATCAGAACAAATTATGGATAACATTGCGAAGAATTGAAATTCCAGAACACTTAATTGTGCTCATGAGGAACCTGTACATAGATGAAGAGGCAGTTGTTCGGACAGAACAAGGGGATACTGAGTATTTTAAAGTCAGGAAAGGTGTGTGCCAGGGTTGCATTCTTTCACCATACCTATTTAATCTGTATGCTGAGAAAATAATACGAGAAGCTGGACTATATGAAGAAGATCGGGGCATCAGGTTTGGAGGAAGACTCATTTATAACCTGTGATATGCAGATGATACAACCTTCCTTGCTAAAAGTGAAGAGGACTTGAAGCACTTACTAATGAAGATCAAAGACCACAGCCTTCAGTATGCATTGCACCTCAACATAAAGAAAACAAAAATCCTCACAAGTGGACCAGGAAGCAACATCATGATAAACGGAGAAAAGATTGAAGTTGTCAAGGATTTCATTTTACTTGGATCCACAATCAGCACCCATGGAAACAACACTCAGGAAATCAAAAGACACATTGCATTGGGGAAATCTGCAGCAAAAGACCTCTTTAAAGTGTTGAAAAGCAAAGATGTCACCTTGAAGACTAAGGTGGGTTTGACCTAAGCCATGGTATTTTCGATCATTTCATATGCATGTGAAAGCCGGACAATCAATAAGGAAGACCAAAGAAGAATTGAAGCCTATGAACTGTGGTGTTGGAGAAGAATATTGGATATACCATGGACTGCCAATAGAACAAACAAATCTGTCTTGTAAGAAGTACAACCAGAATGCGCCTTAGAAGCAAGGATGGCGAGACTGCGTCTTACATACTTTGGACTTGTTATCAGGAGGGATCAATCCCTGAAGAAGGACATCACGCTTGGCAAAGTACAGGGTCAGTAAAAAAGAGGAAGACCCTCAATGAGGTAGATTGACACAGTGGCTGCAACAATGGGCTCAAGTATAATAACAATTGTAATGATGGTGCAGGACCAGGCAGTGTGTTTGGTTCTGTTGTGCATAGGGCTGCTGTGAGTTGGAACTGACTTGACCACACCTAATAACAGAACAACAACAGTGATGATGTCATCACCTCCATGATGAGCTTTGATATCAAAGATAATCTAAGAATTTCTGTCATTTAGTAGATCAATTTTTAATTGAACTATCGGTGGTTCGCGTATTCAAGGATGCTGTATGAGGGTAAGTAGTACAGAAAAGTGTTTTAGAGATGGTAATTACCAACTCTATTAGTGTGATGGTTAAAGTTGTGTGTCACCTTAGCTGGGCCATGACTTTCAGTGGTTTGGCAGTTATGACGTAGTTGGGCAGTCGTACGATGATGTGATCACCTCCATGATGAGATTCGATATAACATGATCACCTCCATGGTGGGATCTGCGGTGAGCAGCTGATTAGTGGAAAGGGAGTTTCCTTGGGAATGTGGCCTGCATCCAGTCTAGGTAGACTTCCTGGCAAGGCTCAAAGTTTTCGCTCACTCTGAATCCCTCAGCTGCCTCCTGTTGGTCTGATCTCTGGCTCTTGTGACTTGAGCTAGCAACTTACCTGCTGTCTTGCCAGCTGATCTTGGCATTCATCACCCTCTGCAGCCTGTGATCCAGAGCCCTGCTCTCTGGCCTTTCGACCTTGGGTTTGCCAGGCCCTGCAGCTGTGTGAATCAGGAGAAGCCTGTATCCTGGCCCATTAGAGCTATGATAAGATTTGGCCAGTGAAAAACATTGTTTCATGAAGTCAGTGAACAATGAATGAAATGCCGTCAGAAGAAGAACAAGTAAGCCAAGACTAGAAGCTGGGACAGAGAGTGCTCAGTCTGAATACTATGTTATGTCTGAACGGGAGGCATAGCATACACAGAGAAGACTAAATTTGTGAAGTACTGGCCCAGTGGTTAAGAACTCGGCTGCTAACCAAAAGGTCGGTCCTTCAAATCCATCAGCAGCTACTTGGAAACCCTATGACACAGTTCTACTCTGTCCTATAGGGTCTACAAGTTGGAATTGATGCCCACAGGTGTGTGTGTGTATGTGTGTGTATGTGTGTGTATGTGTGTGTGGGCTAGTTGCTGCGAAGTCATTTCCAACTCATTGTGACCCCATGTGTTTCAGAGTAGAACCACATTCCATATGGTTTTCAATAGCTGATCTTTCAGACGTAGATTGACTAGACTTTCTTCCTAGGTGCCTTTGGGTAGACTTGAACCACCAATCTTCTGGTTAGCAGCTATCTCAGTTATCTGGTGCTGCTACAACAGAAATACCACAAGTGAATGTCTCTAATGAAGAGAAATTTATGCTGTCATAATCCAGGAGGCTAGAACTGTGGACCCTATGGTTAGCAGCCGTAGCACTTAACCACCATGCCACCAGGGTTTCTAGCCGCATGATATTCGGAGCCGTATCACAGTCACATCCTTTTATTTGTGAAAGACCCCCACTGATTGCCCTTGTCATCGAAAACAAGAACTTAACAAAAATCAAGTTCTGACTTTTGCTTTGCGTGTCCAAGGAAGGCTGACACCACCTGACTGTCAGTGGAGGCTTGAGTGTTGCTGTCATGCTGAATAGTTTTCTGAGGAGCTTCCAGACCAGATGGACTAGGAAGAAAGGCCTGGCAATCTGCATGCAAAAATCAGCCAGTGAAAACCCTGTGGATCACAATAGCTCCATTTGCAACCCATCATGGGGCTGGTACAGGACCAGCCAGCGCTTTGTTTTGCCGTGTTTGGGATCCCTGTGAGTTGGGGGCCAACTCGACGGCAGCTAGCAACAACAGGAGCATTCAAGGAACGAAGATAAAAGATATGTAGATGTCATTGTGGGCTGCCGTCGAGTCATCCCCCGACTCATGGAGACCCTATATATTACAGAGTAGAACTACTCCACAGCCTTCTCTTGGCTGTAATATTTACCAAAGTAGATCACAGGCCTTTCTTCCACAGAACCTGTGGGTGAGTTCAAATAGCCACTCTTTAAGTTAGCCAAAAAATAAAAAATCAAACCTGTTGCCATTGAGTCGATTCTGACTCATCGTAACCCTATAGGACAGAGTAGAACTGCCCCATAGAGTTTCCAAGGAGTGCCTGGTGGATTCGAATTACCAACCTTTTGGTTAGAAGCTGTAGCACTTACCCACTGAGCCACCAAGTTTCCTTTAAGTTAGCAGCTGATGGCAAATCATTTGTACCACTCAGCCTCCTCTGATAAAAGATAAACCTTGTGTAATTATAGATAACAACTACGTCCCCTTTGGGAAAGCAAGCACATAATTAAAATCTGAACTGTTACCTAGTGTTATAATGGAACAACGGGATTATTGAAGGGCCAAAACCTTTTTCTTTTTTGTAATGGGAAGCGTTTGCTTCCTTGTTTTTCTTGCTTCACTCTCCCATTGGCTGCCCCCACTACCTGCCCACATTTTTTCCCAGAAAGATGCCAGAAACAAACAAACAAAAAAACCAAACCCACAGCCATCTAGTCCTTTCTGACTCATAGCTACCGTGTAGGACAGGGTAGAACTGCCCCATAGTGTTTCCAAGGCTGCGATTTTCTTTTTATCAAACTTCAGATGAAGCCTTACAGAACAAACTAGCTTCTCCTTAAACATTTAGCGCACATATTCTTTTATGACATTGGTTAACACGCCCATGACTTGTCAACATTCTCCCTTCTCAACCTTGGGTTCCCTATTACCAGCTTTCCTGTCCCCTCCTGACTTCCATTTCCTGCCCCAGGGCTGGTGCTCCTCTTCAGTCTCATTTTGTTTTATGGCTCTGTGTAATGTTTGGCTGAAGGGTGAGCCTTAGGAGTGACTTCATTATTGAGCCAAAAGGGTGTCTGAGAGCCATACTCTCAGGGTTTCTCCAGTCTGTCAGGCCAGCAAGTCTGGTGATTTTTTTTCAAATTAGAATTTTGTTCTACATTTTTCTTCATTTCTGCCTGGACCCCTGTACTGTGATCCCCGTCAGAGCAGTCAGTGGTGGTTGCCGGGTCCATCTAGCTTTACTGGACTCAATCTGGTGGAGGCCGTGGTAGATGCTCCCCTGGACTTTCCTTTTTTTATAATTTCTATTGTGCTTTAAGGGAAAGTTTACAAATCAAGTCAGTCTCTCACACAAAAACCCATATACACCTTGCTACACACTTCATATTACTCTCCCTAATGAGATAGCCCACTCTCTCCCTCCACTGTCTCGTTGCATGTCCATTTCACTAGCTTCTAACCCCCTCCACCCTCTCATCTCCCTTCCAGGTAGGAGATGCTAACATAGTCTCAAGTATCCACCTGATCCAAGAAGCTCACTCATCACCAGCATCCCTCTCCAACCCGTTGTCCAGTACAATCCATGTCTGAAGAGTTGGCTTCAGGAATGGTGCCTGTCCTGGGCCAACAGAAGGCCTGGGGGCCATGACCACCGGGGATCTTCTAGTCTCAACCATATCATTAAGTCTGGTCTTATAAGAATTTGGGGTCTGCATCCCACTGCTTTCCTGCTCCCTCAGGGGTTCCCTGTTGTGTTCCCTGTCAGTGCAGTCATCGGTTGTAGCCAGGCACTATCTAGTTCTGGTCTCAGGATGATGTAGTCTCTGGTTCACGTGACCCTTTCTGTCTCTTGGGCTTGTAATTACTTTGTGTCCTTGGTGTTCTTCATTCCCCTTTGATCCAGGTGGGTTGAGACCAATTGATGCATCTTAGATGGCTGCTCACTAGCGTTTAAGACCCCAGATGCCACCCTTCAAAGTGGGATGCAGAATGTTTTCTTAATAGGTTTTATTATGCCAATTGACTTAGATGTCCCCTGAAACCATGGTCCCCAGACTCCTGCCCCTGCTACACTGGCCTTCGACGCATTCAGTTTATTCAGGCTTCTTTGCTTTTGGTTTCGTCCAGTTGTGCTGCCCTCGCCTGTATTGTGTGCTGTCTTTCCCTTCACCTAAAGTAGTTCCTATCTACTATCTAGTTAGTGAATGCCCCTCTCCCACCCTCTTTCCCTCCCCCTTCTCGTAACAACAAAAGAATGTTTTCTTCTCGGCTCAAACAGTTTCTCAAGTTATTATAATAGTGGTCTTATACAATATTTGTCCTTTTGCAACTGACTAATTTCACTCAGCATAATGCCTTCCAGTTTCCTCCATGTGATGAAATGTTTCACAGATTCCTTGCTGTTCTTTATCAATGCATAGTATTCCATTGTGTGAATGTTCCATAATTTATTTATCCATTCACCTGTTGATGCGCAACTCAGTTGCTTCCATGTTTTTGCTATTGTGAACAGTGCTGCAATAATCACGGGTTTGCATATATCTGTTCATTTAAAGGCCCTTATTTCTCTAGGATATATTCCAAGGAGTGGGATTGCTGGATCGTATGGTAGTTCTATTTCTACCTTTTTTTTTTTAATAATTTTTATGTGCTTTGAGTGAAAGTTTACAAATCAAATCAGTTTCTCACACAAAAACCCATATTCTGTCTTTATTTTAAGAAACTGATATCGTTATGACTTTGCAAAACAAACTTTCCAGTTGAGAGATGCTGCTATTGCTATATCCATTATGGGTGTTGAAGAATTTTGCAAAGAAAAAAATACACATTTTATAAATCTTGCATACGATAGTAATTATATTTTCCTTTTCATTTCAGATCAGTCAGGTATAAATAGCCTCACATTCACCGTGACTCACGACGTGGCTCGTCTGGTCCTGTGCAAAGCGAGCCAAAACGTGTCGTAAGATTGAGTATACCCTTGAATTTGTGTCAAGGTCTTTGAGATTGCTCTCACTGCTGACGGATATTGGCAATAGTCCAATTAACTTTGAAGACATGGCATCAAAGACCAGAAAGAGAGTGCACAAATTTTTAAGTATTTCAAAATGAAACCCGTGGTGTTCTATGAAGGGCCTGGCGACAAACATCATAGGATAAACTAATAAAATTATTTCTCACTACATTGTAAACACTATTCCTTTTAATTACCTCACAACTGAAGAAGAAATTACATGGTCCAAATAAAATTTCTTTTTTTACTTACTCATTTTCAAACATAAAATTTTGTGTTAACTTTCAAATTCGAACGTAAATTTTATTTTATAAATTTTACTGGTTTCATAAATTTTCCTTATTTTCCATTATTTAAATGTATTGGCTATGGACATGTTATCAGGAGGGATCAGTCCCTGGAGAAGCATATCTTGCTTGGTAAAGTAGAGGGTCAGCAAAAAAGTGGAAGGCCCTCAACAGCGTGGACTGACACAGTGGCTGTAACAATGGGCTCAAGTATACAATTATTGTGAGGACGGCACAGGACTGGGCAGTGTTTCGTTCTGTTGTACTTAGGGTTCCTGTGAGTCAGAACCTACTCGAAAGCACCTAACAACAATAGTGGCAGAACAGAAATTTTTTTTAAATGCCATAATATGGATATACCATGTAAAATGAAATGGCAACATCTAACTAGAGTGCAAAAAATGAAAACCTGAGAAGATGAAAAGAAAATAATTTGTGAATCCCTAAAGACAATTCCAGAATTAACTCCCTTTTTAAAACATAATGAAGGAGAAGAGAGTTCTTTCCTTGAACACTTGAGTTTAGTGGGTGCAGATCATTGTACTTGCACCAATGGTTCTGAAATTACAAATAGCAATACAACTGTAACAGAATTTGTTCCAAATTCTGCATGCATTCCTTGAGGTAGTAAAAAATTAATAATGGTGTAGAAAGTGAAACGATCTTAGCATCTGAAATTGTTGCATCTGCAGACCACGAAAATAACAGAAACACAGATCCTACTTTGGGGAATAACTTTTCTTGTAATGATGTAAATTATCAGAATGAAAGAAGGCCAAGTGATTGTCAGCATCACAGTGGTCCATTTGAAAATTCATGCCAAAATTTTCTGGGTGGTAAACAAATATCTGTAGCCAGAAGATATTTCTAGGGTGCAAAGCTAGTAGTAGAAATTATGAGAGGGAGTGGCTACCGTCTTCTCCATCAGTGGGTTCTGCATATTGTTTTGTTTGCAAACTATTCAGTCCTAAATCATTTAATTCCTGATTTGCTAAGAGTGGATTTAGCAACTGGCACAACTCAAATATGATCGATAAACATGAAAACAGTTCAATGCACAGAAGTTGTATGTTGTCGTATTTAAACTGAAGACATGGCTTTGGCTTAACTCATGGACTAGAAACATAAATTAACGAAGATTGTCAATACTGGAAACTCATTTTGCAATGCATTATTGTTGTCATTCTAACAATCGCTGAATTCGGACCACCGTTTTGAAGAAGAAATGAAGTGTTTGGGTTACCACAAAATGGAAATTTTGGGGGTTTACTTGAACTTGTTGTTCAGTTTGATGCACTTTTAGTAGGTCAGATCTCAAAATATAATAACACAGGAAAGCAACCCATCGTATGTCTACAAAAATGTGTGAGAAATTAATAAATGTAAAAAGTGATAAAGTTTGATCAACTATTTTCAGCAAAATAAGTATAGCTCAATCCTTCAGTTTATCAGTAGATTCCACTCATGATCTTTCTCATATAGAGCAGCTAAGTATTGTTTTAAGATACATATCTACAAGAGATGGAAAAACCTATTGAGTGATTTGTTACAATTACTAGCTTAAAAATTCATACCAGTGAAGGAGTGGCAAATCAAGTACTTCACTATGTATGCAAAGTTTACAAAATCAGTTTTTCTAAGTGCAGAGGCCAGTCCTATGACAATTCTGCCAGTATGTCAGGGTATTATAAAGATATGCAACAGAAAGTTTTAGAACGTAATGAATATGCCATTTTCTAGCCACATTCTATTCATTCACTTAATCTTGTAGGACATAGCTCAGTAGATGGTTGTCCAGATATAGTTGAGTTTTTTCTACTGTTCAGTTACTCTACATATTTTTTGCCTCCTCTACTTACCAATGGACAGTTTTTAAAACATATTTAGACAATGGCTGAGTATTAAAACGTCTTTCTAATACTTGTTGGAATGCACATATTGTAGCAACAAGTGCAAGTCTGAAATCCTACGCTAAGATTCTAGATGCCTTAGAAAGCATTGCTGAAGACCAGACACAAAAAAAAGGGATTCCAAAAAAGAATGTGAAAACATTACCAACAAAATGCAAACAATGGAGTATGTACTTATGATGGTTATGTAAGATAATATATTGAAATACCATGGCTTGGGTCAGGTACACCTTAGCCCTCAGATTGATGTCTTTGCTTTTTAGCACTTTAAAGAGATCTTTTGCAGCAGATTTGCCCAATGCAATGCATCATTTGATCGTTTGATTTCTGGACTGCTGCTTCCATGGATGTTGATTGTGATGCTCCCCCAAAATATGTGTCAACGTGGCTACACCATGGTTCCCTGTATTATGCGATTGTCCATCATTTTGTCATCTGATGTGATTCTCCAATGTGTTGTAAATCTTACCTCTATGATATTAATGAGGCAGGATTAGAGGCAGTTACTATAGTGAGGCTGGACTCAATCTATAAGATGAGGTTGTTTCTTGAGTCGATCTCCTTTGAGATATAAAAGAGAGAATTGAGCAGAGAGTCATACCACCAAGAAAGCAAAGCTGGTAGTAGAGTGCATCCTCTGGACCCGGGGTTACTGTGATAAGAAGCTCCAAGACCAGGAGAAGATTGATGAGAAGTACCTTCCACCAGAGCCTACAGAGAGAGAAAACCTTCCCCTGGAGCTAATGTCCTGAATTTGAACTTATCCCTTACTAGACTGTGAGAGAATAAACTTCCCTTTGTTAAAACCATCTTCTTGTAGCATTTCTCTCATAGCAGCACTAGATAACTAAGGTAACCTCTAAAAACAAAAACCAAACCAGTTGCCCTGGAGTCGAGCCTGACTCATGGTGACCCCATGTGTGTCAGAGTAGAACTGGGCTCTGTAGGGTTTTCAGTGGCTGATTTTTCAGAAGTAGATTACCAGTCCTTTTTTCTAGGTTCCTCTGGGTGGACTCAAATCTCCAGCCTTTGATTTAGCATCCAACTTCCTTAGCTGTTTAAACCATCCAGGGACTCCATAGATATTAGGAATCAAAAAAAATATCAAAACTTTTTGCTTTCCAGTGGATTCTGACTCATGGCTCCCCATGTGTATCAGAGTAGAACTGTGCTCCATAGAGTTTTCAGTGGCTGGTTTTTCAGAAGTAGATCACCAAGCCATTATTTCATGGCACCTCTGAGTAGGCTTGAATTTCCCACCTTTGTGTTACCAGCTGAATGCTTAACCATTTGCTCCACTCAGGGACTCCACTTGGAGCCATTAAGTGGGTGGTAATTTGTTATGACAACAATAATGATAATACCCAGCTTGCACAGTTTATGAAGCCCTTCTTGTTGTTAGTTGCCCTCAGATCATTCCGAATCATGGTGAAGAACTGGCCTCCAAAGGGTTTTCAATGGCTGTGAACTTTTAGAGGCAGATTGCCAGGTCTTTCTTCCAAGGCACCTCTGGGTTGATTTGAACCACCAACTTTTCGGCCACTAGTCAAGAATGTAAACATTTGCACCACTCAGAGACTCCTATGAAGCCCTTGAAGTAACAAATTAATTGGTAAACTATTGAGGGAGCTGAGATTCTCTTAGTTCAATGCTGGAAATGTCAACATTTCCTCCTGGAACTTTAAGCTGGTAGGAAGGTTACGAAAGGCCAATTTAGAGAACTGACCTGGAGTTATTTCAAATGGTTTTTATTGCCCTTGTAAGCAACTCTTCTGGATAAAGTACTACTTTTGTCAAAGACCCAACTCAAAACCAGCCAGGGTGACATCCGAGGACAATTTCCAGACCTAATTTACCCACAGAGCCTTCACCTTAGAAAAAAAAAAAAAAAATAGAGCACGTCATAAATCTCCCCCATCCTCAAAGGTCCAAGACTCTAGTGGAAGCTCTTTGTGCTTACCGTTGATATTGCAACTCACAGTATCACTTACAGAAAATTAGCTCTACCTCTACAGACTGGAGGGTTGATTTTTACTCCCCCCTGGGGTTGCCTTGTGCTTCTCTCAGCCAGTCCTCTTCTGCCTGCTTAGGCTCAGCCAGTTAATGCCCCATCAATATTCAAATTTCATTGTCTTTTTCTGCTTTTGTTCTCAACAGGATCCTTTAGCCCCAAAGAAAAGTGCTCAACTTTTGGTTCACTGCTAAGCTGTTGTTATTGGGTGTTTTGGAGTTGATTCCAACTCACAGGAACCCCATGTGAGAGAATACAACTGCCCTATTGGGTTTCCTAGGTTGTCATCTTTCCTTTGGAGATATTATCAGGAGGGGCCAGTGCCTGGAGAAGGACGTGTTTTGTAAGGTAGAGGGTCAGTGAAAGAGAGGAAAGTCCTCAACAAGATGGATTAACACAGTGGCTACAACAATGGACTCAAGCATAACAACGTTTGTGAGGATGGCACAGGACTGGCAGTGTTTCTTTCTGTTGCACATAGGGTCGCTATGAGTCCGAAGTGCTTCGACGGCACTGAATAACAATTGTCTTCACAGGAGCAGATAGCTAGGCCTTTCTCCCTTGTAGCCACATGGTGAGTTTGAACTGCCAACCTTTTTGTTAGCAGCCGAGTGCTTAACTGTTATGCCTCCAGAGGTCCTTCACTGCTAACCAAAAAGAAACCAAACCTGTTGCAGTCCAGTCAATTCCACTCATAGCGACCCTAAGGATTCAAACTGCCAACATTTTGGTTAGCAGCTGCAGCTCTTAACCACTACGCCACCAAGGTTACCAAGCATAATAATTATGTAAGCTTTTCACTACTGACATTCAACAGCATGATTTATCATCAGTCTGCTATTTAATTTGTATTAATAATTCTTCATTCTACAAACCTTGACTCAGAGCCTACCATATTCTGGGATGCACTAGAAGACTGTACAGAAATAAACAGGAAGGGGTAAAAGTCTAGCAGGGGAGCTAGGCTTTCCAAATGTACAGTGCATGCCACCTGGAATACAAGCGTGCCATCTACAATGCTGCTAAATCTCCTGGGGACGGTCAGAAAGGTGTCCTGGAAGGGGGAGCATGTAACGGGTCTAGACGAGAGAGCAGAAGGTTCTCAAGAACATGCCAAGGGGAAGAACAAAACCACTCAGAGAGACTAACAAAGGAAATGCTTGAAGGTCGTGAATAGGTAGTATAGTCTGAGGAAGGATGTGTGTACAGAATAGTCTACTACCCATCTATCAGTCTGTCCTACTGTAGTGGCTTGGGTGTTACTGAAATGCTGGAAGCTATGCCACTAGTATTTCAAATAACAGCAGGGCCACCCATGGTGGATAGATTTTGGTAGAGCTTCCAGACTAAGACAGACTAGGAAGAAAGGCCTGGCCATCTACTTCCAAAAATGAACCAGTGAAAAACCATATAGATCAACACAGAACATTGTCCAATTTGCTTGCCTGGACACGTCATCAGGAGGGGTCAATTGTTGGAGAAGGACATCATGTTTGGTGAAGTAGAGGGCCAGCAAGGGCAGGGGAGACTACATTTTGATTATCCATTCATCTGTTGATGAACACTTAGGCAGTTCTGTCTTTCGGCTGTTATGAAAAGCTCTGTAGTGAACATTGGTTTACAGGGTTCTGTTTGCATTCTTGTTTTGGCTTTTTCTGGGTGCATGCCTAGGACTGGGTTTGCTGGATCTTGGGGTCATCATATGTTTAACTTTTTGAGGCACAGCCAAAACTGTTCTGCACAGTGGCTGTAGCATTTTACACTCCCGCTAGCAATGCAGGAAGGCCTGGTTGCTTTAGAATCTGCTAGAGCCATCTACACAGGGAAAGCAAGATTCAAAGACTTTGAAAATGTCTGACCAATGAGGAAACTTATATGTAAGTCTGGAGTGTGTGTGTGTGTGTGTGTGTGTGTGTGTGTGTGTGTGCATATAGATAGGGAGAGAGAGAGACAGAGGAAAAAGACAGAGGCTGGGTTTATTCATGCTGGAAAAATTAAACATGATCTGCAGGGTCATTTTAATTCTAAGTGAGCAAATTCAATTTTCTGTAGAAAAATTCTACAGCCAAAATGAAGAAAAGCATATCACCTGCTGCAGACGTGTTTTGCGAGATTTTTCATTATGATGGGCTTCACGGTTAGAGGCTGTGTTCCTGAGAGGTGAAATAAAAATGTTGCCATTAGGAATGGCATATCTAGGAGACTTTTTGAGAAAAGAGGAAAGTAAATGTCTGTAAAAGGAAAAAAGAGACAGTTCTCACACAGACTTAAATACAATCGTGGCCCCCGGCTCCCTGGCCACCCGAGAGGGCTGCTTGTTCACTGTAATAATCAGAATAGACCCTACATTCTCAAGATGCTTTTATCAATGCAATTCTTTGTTTCTAAACAATTTTTTTTTCCAATAACAATAGAATTACATGAATTTTTTTTTATGCAAGTTTGGATTAAAGTTTCAAAGTTTCCTTCTGGCACAACCTAAAGGTTTGTGGTTCAAGCCCACACAGCACTGCTGTGGAAGAAAGGCCCGGCACTCTGCTTCCAAGAAGGTTACAGCCAAGAAAACACTGTGGGGCAGTTCTACCCTGGGTTTGCCAAGAGTCAGTGTCAACTGGCAACTGTTTCTGTTTTTTTAGGTGACATAGGTGGAGTTCCTGCGTGACACGACAGGATATACATTTGTATGCATGTATATTTTATGTACGTGTGTATATATATATGTGTGTGTATATGTATAAGAAGCCCTGGTGGCACTGTGGTTAAAGCACTCAACTGCTAAATGAAAGGTCGGCAGTTTGAAAGCACCAGCAGCTCCTTGGGAGAAAGGTGCAGCAGTCTGCTTCTGTAAAGATTTACATCCTTGGAAATCCTCTCAAGTCACTATGAATTAGAATTGACTCAACAGCAGTGGGTTTTTTTTCCTTTTTTGTATATGTGTGTGTATATATATATATATATATAAATCTATGTATGTATGTTTATGTCTGTCGTTGTTAGGTGCCATTGAGTTAGGTTGAACTCATAGCAGCCCTATAGGACGGAGTAGAAGCGCCCCATAGGTTTTCCAAGGAGGGGCTGGTGGATGTGAACCGCCCACCTTTTCGTTAGCAGCGCAATGCTTACCCAGGGCCCCACCAGGGCTCTGTATATAAGCATATGCGCATGCTTGGCTTCCCCCACATGTCTGTCAGTTTGACGTACTGTAGGGGTTCTTACACCAAACTTTTGACACCTCCTTTAACAATACTTTAAATCATTTCAAGCCCAAAATGTGTCATTTCTCCTTTTCCGTAACCAGCCCTGGATTTGCTCATTCATTCTTAGCATGCTTGAGATCACTCTGATTCCCATCTCCTCCCTGGCTACCTTCCATCCCCGTTTGTCTTTAAGGCGCATTGTTCCTCATATGAGGAAAGAGAAGCTGGTTCCTCTGCCAAGGAAACCCCCGACCTCTGGAAAAGCTCTCAGAGTCTCCCAAGTGTGTGCAAATAAATTAATTCACTTTAATAGTATAGAAAAAGGTCTGGGAGGCTTGTTTTTACACCAGCCTTGAGAGGCCTGAGAGGCACTTAATTTCAGGTCGCTGAATTGAGCATTGGATCTTGCTAAGTGGTGAAGCGCAGCTCAACCTCGGGGCTTTTCTGAACAAATAACTCTTCTACAGAAACTACAGGTAATTGGAAGGAATGGATTTCGCCTGATTGCCTCTTTGGCCCTGAAAGCAGCAGAAGCCCCCGAGGAGGCGTCTGGGCGCCCTGCTCCTTGCCCCGAAAGGCACCCAGAACATAATGGGAGTGACAGGCTACACTGATCCATTATGGACACACTGCCAGGGCGCAGCCCCACAAGGCCTTCGCAGAGACAGACACTGTGTTTCTGAACGCACTTTTTTAATTCGCAGTTAGTTTGTGCATCAAGGCAAGGAGGAGACAACCGTGAGTGTGCACGTCTGATATCTGTTCCTTTCCCCAACTCGCAGCGAGTAAGGCTTGTCCTTGCTGAGAGGGGTGGAGGGGTGGCTGGAGGTGTTCCAGACCTGCATGCCTAGGCCATCCCCCAGGCAAGGGTTCAAAGGGGAGAGGACGACCTACGTGGGGGGGTGGTTACCGAAGTCTTGGCACTGGTCATACTGGTGGCTGCGGTCCGTCCCCCTGCACCTCTGTGGCTCTGCGGGGGGTACCTGGAGGGTAAGGCGGAGAAGCCCGGTGAACCACGCGGCGCTGGTGCTTATCAGAGGCCGTATGTATTCCGGCGTTGCGGGGCAGCCGGCCAGCTGTCAGGTTTGCTTCCTCGCCATACCTAGTGTGCAGTGCAGAGGGGTCGCCAGAGCATGACTGGCGCTGCAGGGATTGGTTCCAGGGCAAACTGGAGCCATGGCGGTGCCGCCGGAAGCACCTGGGAACCTGGGGCAGGGAAATAGGGGGTCTCCGCGACTAAGCGATAGGGCACGCGGGTCTAGGCGGGCGTCGAGGCGGGGCCTACCTCACTGGATTCACCTCAGTGGTGCTGGAGCAGTCTGTCGTCCGCGGGCCCTCTGAGACGGCTCCCAGGGCCTTCCCAGATCCACCTGCCCACCGGGTTGTCGCAGGGCAGGTCCACGCCCGAGATGTCGCCCAGGTGGGCCAGCAGCAGCTGCGAGAGCCTTCGATGAGCGTGTTGGTTCCAGTGCACGCCATCTGCCTGCCTGTGCTGCCGGAGTGCCGGAAGTGGAAATTCAAGTCCAGCACGTTGAAGCGGAGCCTGCTGGCCTCAGCGGCGCTGTAGAAGTTGGCCTCCACCACATCATCCCGCAGGCACGAGGTCGGGGGCATGCCCTCAGGCGGGAGGAAACCCCCCGAGACCGTCTCAGCCACTGGCATGGCAGTGTCCCACACCACGAGAGAGGACTCGGGCAGGACCTAGCGAAGGCACCAGAACAGGGTCTCCAGGTTCCTCCTGTAGCTCCACATGGAATCCTGGCCATACCTGGACAGGTCACAGAGGCAGGAGTTCATGATGACCACGTCTGGGCCGTGCTCGCCCCTCAGCAGCTCCAGCAGGACTTTCTCCACGTACCGGGAGTAGGCGCGCGTGAGGAAGTAGAAGCGCACAAGGTGGTGTGTGGAGCAGAACTCGCGGACTTCGCGGTAGTGGGTCCCGTTGTGCATACGGCCCCACCTGCCGCCGTGCAGCAGCCTGTCCTGCTCGAAGCTCATCTCGCCCTTGGCCTTCAGCTGACTGCTTGAGAGCAGGCAGTCCTTCTGCAGCAGGAGCACCAGGTCCTTGTACACGGCCCTCTGCACCGAGTCCCCCATGACGACCACGAACTTGTTGTGCCGCAGCTGCCGGACTTCGGACGCCCTCACGTGGACCATGGTGGCTGGGTGAAGGTGGCCTAGCTCCTGCCTTCCCTCAGGGCGGGTCCCGAAAGAGCTCTGGACCGAGGGCTGAGGGGCTGCTGCCAGAGACGGAGAGAAGGCAGGCAGGCTGGCTGGCTGGCGGTTGTGGGGCGGCCGGGCGGGCAGACGGGGGCTGTTTAATGCCGCTGGACTGGCCTGGGCCTGGACGGGGAGGAGAAAGGGGGCAGCGTCCGGGGCCCTGAAAGCGTTCTGCCAATCCTTAGGCCCACGGTGTGACCTCTGAACCCATGGCCCTCCCCCTGTGCCTGGCTTGGCTCCCCTTGGTGGAGGGCAGCGGTGCTGACACTGATGCTGTTGGTCTGGATGGTTGTAGGCTGTTTCCGCCTCAGCCACCACCTGTGCTCCAGGCACTGGGAGAAAGTCTGTCCACTGGAAGAACCAGGCCACTTCCAGGGCCGTGGCCCAGTCGGTGGTGGATCCACACCCAGGATTTCCAGGCAGTGTAGGCGAGAATACTCAGGAAAACATACTCATCTTAGTTCCACGGTGCTTTCGTTTTTGTTTTCGTTTTGTCTCTCTCTTCCCAATCCCATTGTGAGTACCCCAGCCCTCCTGAGAAATGACAAGAACACATCCCATGACCTGATCACTGTCTTTGTCCCAGGGTAAAGTCTGGAGACCCCTTCTAACACAGTGTTACAACCGGGGTGTGGGAATCCATACCCACAAGGTACTGGCCATGATGGTATCCCCAAGCAGTCCACCCTTCACGCTTCCATCTGCACACCCAGTGCTCCTGAGCTGAGGCCTGGCCACCACACAGCTCCTCTGCATTTATCCAGCATTGCCCTTTGGAGAATCGAAGCAAAGGAACCCTACGGTATGTAACGTAGGTGGACGTTTTACCCTTCCTGGGCACCACCTTCTGGGCAGTCATTCTGCTTCTCTGGGGATCCCCCCGGGGTGTCCAGTGTAGAACTCCTGCCGTCCACCACCTTTTTGCACTAACAAACGGCCTCTGGTGTGGTTCAAGCAGGGTAAGCTTAGTATGCAACTTCTGGCTCTTACAAATTAGGCTCCTATTACACTTTTGTAGGTGGACTTGTGCAAAAAGAGAGCTCCAGCTCTCAGTAAAAGCCCTGAGCTGCACTTGTCTGCTGGTGTGGTGGTAGAACAATCGTTGCTTTGGGAAATGCTCAGACCCTTTTCCACAGTGGCTCCACCAGCCATTAGATCTGTTAATTTTAACATGCTCACTCCTTAAATTATGACACTATCTTCTGGGTGGCCCAAACCATTAAACATATGACTGCTAACAGAACGATTGACAGTTTGAGTCCACATAGAGGCCCCTCAAGTGAAAGTTCTGGCTATCTACTTCCCAAAGGGCATAAACTTAGAAAACAAAAAAACCTGTGGAGTACATTACTACTCTGCAATATCTGGGGTTGCTATGAGCCAGATGTACTGGTCAGTACTTGCTCCACGTACAATGACTTCCTCTCCATTGAATATAAATGTTGACGTCCTGGCTGAAAGCACCATTCCTAATTCTTACTAAGATGTAGCATGATTTCCTTATCCCTTACATACAACTGTTTGTTTTTACATACTGGTGCTGGATTCCTGGCTGAAATCCAAGGCCTAATTCTCAACAGGATATTGACATCAACTTTGATAAAAGAACCCTTCCCTTCCCTCTCTTTAATATAGATGCCAGTATGGGGCATGGTTCTGTAACAACCATGCCCCATTACTTCATAGGGTGTTGATTTAGTCTCTTGGCTCTGTGAATCATGAACTTCTCTATTAGCAGATTCTGGCTGTAACACTCACGTCATATTCCTTATTAAAAAAATATGTGCATGGAACAAGCTCTGTGAACCCTGGCCTCTTGTCTGCTTGAATAGGATGCTAGCTTTCTAACCATACTGCCTTTGACTATTTCATTACCAGAATATGGGTCAAGCTCCTGGCTCTGTGAAACCTGATCTTTTTTGTTATTCTTTTTCCTTTGGATATGGTTGCTAACTTCTTTTTTGTAACAACCATGACATAATCTTTACTATTATGTCAATATCTTAGTAAAGACATAGATATTGTTTTAAGGTTATGGATATTCCCTTTCTAGCTTTGTTTAAATGACCCTTTTCTCACTAGTACATACGTTAAAGCTCTTCTTTATGAATCCTGCCTTCATGTTTCTCTGGGTATAGATGCTAATTTCCAGGCCTCACAAGCCATGTATCTTTTTTTAAGTAGGTTATTAAGGCAAATTTCCTTTCATATGAACTCTGACCATCTTTAATCATGAATATGAATACTACCTATCTGGCTGTACTTACTGTGGCCCCCTTTTCCCTTGGCTATGTTTTATGGATGCATTTTTCTGGCTCAATGAACCCTGACCTTCAGTCTCCCAACATAGGAGTTTCTTGACTCTAACAACCACGGCCTGTTTAATACTCAGATCCAGTTTCAGATTTTTACTCGGATTTGCATTCTTTAAACTCTGTCTTTACGTTTCATAGGATATGGATTCTAGCTCCCTGGCCATGAGAACCATGGGCCATTTTCACTAAAATATGGATGTAGGCTGTTAGCTTTATGAACCCTAATCTGTTTTTGTCCATGAACGTGGTTGCTACTTACCTGCTTGTAGGAAACATAACACAATTCTTAGCACAATTTGAGTCAGACCAGGGCTTTATGAACCCTGATCTTCTCTTAAGTAGTATGTGAATGTAGCTTCCTGGCTTTAAGAAGCATAATGTATCTCTTATTAAAATATGATTTTGGGCTCATGATTCTTTGAACCCTAACCTCCTTTCTCCTTGTATATGGAGGTTGTAACATTGTGCCCCTCACTTTATGTTAGGATTTGGATGAATTCCAGGTTTTATTAATTCTGACCTCTTATTTCTTTGGCTATAAGTGCTAACTTTATGGCTGTAATGACCTTGACTTCAATATTATTACTATATTCTAGGTAAATATTTAGTCTTAGAGCTTGTTTTAACCCATCGTGTTTTTCTTTGGGTATGCATGCTAACCTCTTGACTGTAATAAATATGCCGTATTTACTGCTGCCCATTACTATTGCCATCAAGTGGTTTCTGATGCACAGCAACTCTATAGGAAGGAGTAGAACTGCCACATGGTTTTCAAAGGAGCGTTTGGTGGATTTGAACTGCTGACCTTTTGGTTAGCAGCTGTAACTCTTAAACGCTGTGCCACCAGGGTTCCTATTGGGATGTGGATTTAGTTTCCAAGTATACATATCTTGAGTTCTTCTTCAGTTGGATATAGATGCTAATTTCCTGGCTGCAATAACCATGACCTGTTTCTTGCTATGATATTAATGCAGGCTCCTGCTGGTATGAACTTTGGCCTCTTATTTTCCCTTAGATAAGTTTTCTAGCTGTCTGATTGTAATACTCTTTGAAGATTACATAACAGGATATGTATCCACACTACCATCTTTGTTGTTGTTGTTTGGTGCTGTTTAGTCCATTCTGACTCATAGTGACTCTGTGTACAGCAGAATGAGACACTGCCTGTCCCTGCGCCATCCTCAAAATGGCTGCTATGTTTTTTTTAATAATTTTTATTGAGCTTTACGTGAACGTTTACAAATCAAGTCAGTCTGTCACATATAAGCTTATATACACCTTACTCCATACTCCCACTTGCTCTCCGCCTAATGAGTCAGCCCTCCCAGTCTCTCCTTTCTGACAATTTTGCCAGTTTCTAACCCTCTCTACCCTCCTATCTCCCCTGCAGACAGGAGATGCCAACACAGTCTCAAGTGTCCATCTGATACAAGTAGCTCACTCTTCATCACCATCTCTCTCCTACCCATTGTCCAGGCCCTTCCATGTCTGATAAGTTGTCTTCGGGAATGGTTCCTATTCTGGGCCAACAGAAGGTTTGGGGACCATGACAGCTGGGATTCCTCTAGTCTTAATCAGACCATTAAGTCTGGTCTTTTTATGAGAATTTGGGGTCTGCATCCCACTGATCTCCTGCTCCCTCAGGGGTTCTCTGTTGTGCTCCCTGTCAGGGCAGTCATCGGTTGTGGCCGGGCACCATCTAGTTCATCTGGTCTCAGGATGATGTAAGTCTCTGGTTCATGTGGCCCTTTCTGTCTCTTGGGCTCATGGTTATCTTGTGACCTTGGTGTTCTTCATTCTCGTTTGATTCTGATGGGTTGAGACCAATTGATGCATCTTAGATGGCCACTTGTTAGCACTTAAGACCCCAGACGCCACATTTCAAAGTGGGATGCTGAATGTTTTCATAATAGAATTATTTTGCCAATTGTCTTAGAAGTCCCCTTAAGCCATAGTCCCCAGACCCCCGCCATGCTCCACTGATGTTTGAAGCAATCAGTTTATCTCAGAAACTTCTTTGTTTTGGGTCCAGTCCAGTTGAGCTGACCTTCCGTGTATTGAGTATTGTCCTTCCCTTCACCTAAAGTAGTTCTTATCTGCTAACTAATCAGTAAATAACCCTCTCCCACCCTCCCTCCCTCCTCACCTTGTAACCACAAGAGTATGTGTTCTTCTCAGTTTATACTATTTCTCAAGATCTTATAATAGTGGTCTTATACAATATTTGTCCTTTTGCCTCTGACTAATTTCGCTCAGCATAATGCCTTCCAGGTTCCCCCACGTTATGAAATGTTTCACAGATTCGTCATGGTTCTTTATTAATGTGTAGTATTCCATTGTGTGAATATACCACAATTTATTTAACCATTCATCCGTTAATGGGACACCGTGGTTGCTTCCAGCTTTTTGCTATTGTAAACAGAGCTGCAATAAACATGGGTGTGCATATATCTGTTTGTGTGAAGGCTCTTAGTTCTCTAGGGTATATTTCGAGGAGCGGGATTTCTGGGTTGTATGGTAGTTCTATTTCTAACTGTTTAAGAAAACGTTAGATAGATTTCCAAAGTGGTTGTACCATTTTACATTCCCACCAGCAGTGTATAAGAGTTCCAATCTCTCTGCAGCCTCTCCAACATTTATTATTTTGTGTTTTTTGGATTAATGCCAGCCTTGTTGGAGTGAGATAGAATCGCATCATAGTTTGAATTTGCATTTCTCTAATGGCTAATGAGCGAGAGCATTTTCTCATGTATCGGTTAGCTGCCTGCATATCTTCTTTAGTGAAGTGTGTGTTCATATCCTTTGCCCACTTCTTGATTGGGTTGTTTGTGTTTTTGTGGTTGAGTTTTAACAGAATCATACAGATTTTAGAGATCAGGCACTGGTCGGAGATGTCGTAGCTGAAAATTCTTTCCCAATCTGTAGGTGGTCTTTTTAATCTTTTGGTGAACTCTTCAGATGAGCATAGGTGTTTGATTTTTAGGAGCTCCCAGTTATCTGGTTTCTCTTCGTCATTTTTGGTAATGTTTTGTATTCTGTTTATGCCTTGTATTAGGGCTCCTAAAGTTGTCCCTATTTTTTCTTCCATGATCTTTATTGTTTTAGTCTTTAGTTTAGGTCTTTGATCCACTTGGAGTTAGTTTTTGTGAGGTATGGGTCCTGTTTCATTTTTTTGCAAATGGATATCCAGTTATGCCAGCACCATTTGTTAAAAAGACTATCTTTTCCCCAATTAACTGACACTGGCCCTTTGTCAAATATCAGCTGCTCATATGTGGATGGATTTATACCTGGGTTCTCAGTTCTGTTTCATTGGTTTATGTGCCTGTTGTTGTACCAATACCAGGCTGTTTTGACTACTGTGGCTGTATAATAGGTTCTAAAATCAGGTAGAATGAGGCCTCCCACTTTCTTCTTCTTTTTCAGTAATGCTTTGCTTGTCTGAGGCTTCTTTCCCTTCCATATGAAGTTGGTGATTTGTTTCTCCATCACATTAAAAAATGTCATTGGAATTTGGATTGGAAGTGCATTGTATGTATAGATGGGTTTTGGTAAAATAGACATTTTTACTATGTTAACTATCCATGAGCAAGGTATGTTTTTCCACTTAACTAGGTCCATTTCAGTTTCTTGTAGTAGTACTTGTAGTTTTCTTTATATAGGTCTTTTACATCTTTGGTAAGGTTTATTCCTAAGTATTTTATCTTCTTCGGGGCTACTGTGAATGGTATTGATTTGGTGATTTCCTCTTCGGTGTTCTTTTTGTTGATGTAGAGAATCCAAGTGATTTTTGTATGTTTATCTTATAACCTGAGACTCTCCCAAACTCTTCTACGAGTTTCAGTAGTTTTCTGGAGGATTCCTTAGGGTTTTCTGTGTATAAAATCATGTCATCTGCAAATAGTGATAACTTTACTTCCTCCTTGCCAATCCGGATACCCTTTATTTCTTTGTCTAGCCTAATTGCCCTGGCTAGGACTTCCAGCACGATGTTGAATAAGAGTGGTGATAAAGGGCATCCTTGTCTGGTTCCCGTTCTCAAGGGAAATGCTTTCAGGCTCTCTCCATTTAGAGTGATGTTGGCTGTTGGCTTTGTATAAAAAGATGCCCTTTATTATGTTGAGGAATTTTCCTTCAATTCCTATTTTGCTGAGAGTTTTTATCATAAAAGGGTGTTGGACTTTGTCAAATGCTTTTTCTGCATCAATTGATAAGACCATGTGGTTTTTGTCTTTTGTTTTATTTGTGTGGTGGATTACATTAATGGCTTTTCGAATATTAAACCAGCCTTGCATACCTGGTATAAATCCCACTTGGTCGTGGTGGATTATTTTTTTGATATGTTGTTGAATTCTATTGGCTAGAATTTTGTCGAGGATTTTTGCATCTATGTTCATGAGGGATATAGGTCTGTAATTTTCTTTTTTTGTGATGTCTTTACCTGGCTTTGGAATCAGGGATATAGTGGCTTCATAGAATGAGCTAGGCAATATTCCATCATTTTCTATGCTTTGAAATACCTTTAGTAGTAGTGGTGTTAACTCTTCTCTGAAAGTTTGGTAGAACTCTGCAGTGAAGCCATCCGGGCCAGGGTTTTTTTTTTGTTGAGAGTTTTTTGATTACTGTTTCAATCTCATTTTTGGTATGGGTCTATTTAGTTGTTCTTCTGATTGTGTTAGTTTAGGTAGGTAGTTTTTTCTAAGAATTCATCCATTTATTCTGGGTTTGCAAACTTGTTAGAGTGTACTTTTTCGCAATAATCTGACATGATTCTTTTAATTTCAGTTGGGTCTGTTGTGATGTGACCCATCTCGTTTCTTATTTGGGTTATTTGTTTCCTTTCCTGTATTTCTTTAGTCAGTCTGGCCAATGATTTATCAATTTTGTTAATTTTTTCAAAGAACCAGTTTTGGCTTTGTTAATTCTTTCAATTGTTTTTCTGTTCTCTAATTCATTTAGTTCAGCTCTAATTTTTATTATTTGTTTTCTTCTGGTGCCCGATGGATTCTTTTGTTGCTCACTTTCTATTTGTTCAAATTGTAGGGACAGTTCTCTGATTTTGGCTCTTTCTTCTTTTAGTATGTGTGCATTTATCATTACAAATTGACCTCTGAGCACTGGTTTTGCTGTGTCCCAGAGGTTTTGATAGGAAGTATTTTCATTCTCGTTGCATTCTATGAATTTCTTTATTCCCTCCTTAATGTCTTCTATAACCCAGTCTTTTTTGAGCAGGTTATTGTTCAGTTTCCAAGTATTTGATTTCTTTTCCACAATTTTTGCGTTATTGATTTCCACTTTTATGGCCTTGTGGTCTGAAAAGATGCTTTGTAATATTTGAATGTTTTGGATTCTGCAAATGTTTGTTTTAAAACCTAATATGTGGTCTATTCTAGAGAATGTTCCATGTGCACTAGAAAAAAAAGTATACTTTGCAGCAGTTGGGTGGAGTGTTCTGTATAAGTCAATGAGGTCAAGTTGGTTGATTGTTGTAATTAGGTCTTCCGTGTCTTTATTGAGCTTCTAACTGGATGTCCTGTCCTTCTCCAAAAGTGGTGTGTCAAAGTCTCCTAGTATAATTGTGGAGGTGTCTATCTCACTTTTCAGTTCTGAAAAAGTTTGTTTTATGTATCTTGCAGCCCTGTCATTGGGTGTATAAATATTTAATATGGTTTTATCTTCCTGGGCAATTTTTCCTTTTATCATTATGTAGTGTCCTTCTTTATCCTTTGTGGTGGATTTAACGTTAAAGTCTATTTTGTCAGAAATTAATATCGCTACTCCTGCTCTTTTTTGCTTATTGTTTGCTTGATATATTTTTTCCATCCTTTGAGTTTTAGTTTGTTTGTGTCTCTAAGTCTAAAGTGTGTCTCTTGTAGGCAGCATATAGACGGATCGTGTTTCTTTATCCAGTCCGTGACTCTCTGTCTCTTTATTGATGCCTTTAGTCCATTTACATTCAGCGTAATTATAGATAAGCATGTGTTTAGCGCTGTCATTTTGATGCCTTTTTATGTGTGTTGTTCACAATTTCATTTTTCCACTTACTTTTTTGTGCTGAGACATTTTTCTTCGTAAATTGTGTGTTCCTCTTTTTCATAGTATCTGACTTTATGTTTGCTGAGTCGTTATGTTTTTCTTGGTTTTTATTTTGAGTTGTGGAGTTGTTATACCTCTTTGTGGTTACCTTACTATTTACCCCTATTTTTCTAAGTAAAAACCTAACTCGTATTGTCCTATATCGCCTTGTATCCCTCACCATATGGCAGTTCTATGCCACCTGTATTTAGTCCCTCTTTTAGATTATTATGATCTTTTACATATTGACTTCAATGATTCCCTGTTTTGAGTGTTTTTTTCTTTTTAAAATTAATATTAATTTGTTTTTGTGATTTCCCTATTTGGGTTGATATCAGGATGCTCTGTTCTGTGACCTTGTGTTGTGCTGGTGTCTGATATTATTGTTTTTCTTATCAAACAATTTCCCCCTTTAGTATTTCTTGTAGCTTTGGTTTGGTTTTTACAAATTCTCTAAGCTTGTGTTTATCTGTAAATGTCTTAATTTCACCTTCATATTTCAGAGAGAGTTTTGCTGGATATATGATCCTTGGCTGACAGTTTTTCCCCTTCAGTGCTCTGTATATGTCATCCCATTGCCTTCTTGCCTGCATGGTTTCTGCTGAGTAGTCTGAACTTATTCTTATTGATTCTCCCTTGTAGGAGACCTTTATTTTATCCCTGGCTGCTTTTAATATTTTCTCTTTATTTTTCGTTTTGGCAAGTTTGATGATAATATGTCTTGGTGATTTTCTTTTTGGATCAGTCTTAAATGGGGTTCGATGAGCATCTTGGATAGATATCCTTTCGTCTTTCATGATGTCAGGGAAGATTTCTGCCAACAAATCTTCAACTATTCTCTCTATGTTTTCTGATATCCCTCCCCGTTCTGGGACTCCAATCACATGCAAGTTATTCTTCTTGATAGAGTCCCACACGATTCTTAGGATTTCTTCATTTTTTTTAATTCTTTTATCTGATTTTTTCCAGCTATATTGGTGTCAATTCCCTGGTCCTTCAGAGCTCCCACTCTGCATTCTAATTGCTCGAGTCTGCTCCTCTGACTTCATATTGCGTTGTCTAATTCTGTAATTTTATTGTTAATCTTTTGGATTTCTGAATGCTGTATCTCTATGGATTCTTGCAGCTTATTAACTTTTCCACTATGTTCTTGAATAATCTTTTTGAGACCTTGAACTGCTTTATCAGTGTGTTCCTTGGCTTTTTCTGTAAATTGCCTTATTTCATTTCTGAGGTCATCCCTGATGTCTTGAAGAATTCTGTAAATTAGTTTGTTTTTTATTCTGTATCTGGCAATTCCAGGATTGTATCTTCATTTGGAAAAGATTTTGATTCTTTACTTTGGGGAGTTGTAGAAGCAATCATGGTCTGCTTCTATATGTGTTTTGATATCGACTGCTGTCTCTGAGCCATCACTAAGATGTTGCAGTGATTTAATCTATATTTGGTCACTGAGTCTTATCTTGTTTTGTTTTCTTTCAATGTACGTAGATGGGCTACTAGATTGCACTGTCTTGAATGTTGTAGCCCTTGACTCACTTATGTCCTATTACTAGCTGGTTTGGGCTGTTACCAGATATGTAAACCTAAGAGTCCATTCACTATTCTTCAGTAGAATCTGATTTTGGGGCATCAAGTGTGTGGAACAGACTGTTACATTTCCACCTAGAGAAGTACTGGTGATAGTTTTGTACACCAGATTCTAGTAGCAGCAGGGGTTCATACTCCGGGGGGGCAGGATGCTGACAGGCTTCCCCCAAGTGCCAGTGAGGTAGGTATGTCTCTATTCCTAAAGCACTTTGGTGGGTGGGCTCTGCTGCTGTACCTTAGGTGGCTGCTATGTTTGAATCCATTGTTTGCAGACACTGTGCTAATCCATCTGGTCGAGGGTCTTCTTCTTTCTTGCTGGCCCTCTACCAAGCATGATGTTCTTCCCCCCGATAACATGTCCAAAGTGCATGAGATGAAATTTTTCCATCCTTGCTTCCAAGGAACACTCTGCACATCTCCCAAGACAGATTTGTTCATCCTTCTGGCAGTTCATAGTATATTCAGTATTCTTCTCCAACACCATAACTCAAGGGCATCAGTTCTTCTTCAGACTTCCTTATTCATTGTCCAGCTTTTGAATGCCTATGAGGTGATGGAAAATACCGTGGCTTGGGTCAGGTGCACCTTAGTCGAAAAAGTAACACCTTTGCTATTCAACACTTTAAAGAGGTCTTTATGCAGAAGATTTGCCCAGTTCAATACATCATTTTATTTACTGACTGCTGGCACTGATGGTGTATCCAGGTAAAATGAAATCCTTGACAACTTCCACCTTTTCTCTGTTTATCATGATGTTGCTTGTTGGCCCGATTGTAAGGATTTTTCTTTTCACTATGTTGGAGTGTAATTCATACTGAGGGCTGTAGTCTTTGATCTTTACCAGTAAGTGCTTCAAGTCCACTTTGCCTTCAGTAAGCAAGGCGGTATCATCTGCCTCTCTCAAATTATTAATGAGTCTTCTTGCAATCCTGATGGCACACTTTTCTTCAGATAGTCCAGCTTCTCACATTATTTGATCAGCATATAAATTGAGTATGTCCGGTGAAAGGATACAACCCTGATGCATACATTTCCTGATTTTAAAGCACACACTATTCCCTTGTTCTGCCTGAGGAACTGATTTATGGTCTATGTACAGGTTCCACATTAGCAAAATTAAATGTTCTAAAATCCCCGTACTTTACAACGCTATCCACAATTGTTATGAAAGGAAGGCCCCCAACAAGATAGACTGACACAGTGGCTCCAGTAATGGGCTTAAGCATAACACAAATTGTAAGGATGGCACAGGTCCAGGCAGTGTTTTGTTCTGTTTTATATAGGGTCACTATGAGTTGGAACTGACTAGATGGCACCTAACAACAATGACAACTACTTTACCAAATATGATTTCCTTCTTCAAGGACTGGTCCCTCCATAACATATCCTAAGTACATGAGGTGAAGTCTCAGCATCCTTGCCTCTAAGGAGCATTCTGGCTGTGTTTTACTTCTCCCAAGCAGATTTATTCCTTTTTCTAGGGATCCACAGTATATTCAATATTTTTTGCCAACACTGCAATTCAAATGCAACAGTTCAGTCTTCTTTATTCTTTGTCCAGCTTTCGCATGTACATGAGGGACTGAAAAAACCATGGCTTGGGTCATGAGCACTTTAGACCTGAAAGTGACGTATTTGCTTGTTTACACTTTAAAGAGGTCTTTTGCAACAGATTTGCCCAGTGCAACAGTTCTTTTGATTTCTTGACAGCTGCTTCCATGGGTATTGACTGTGGATCCAAGTAAAATGAAATCCTTGACAAATTCAATCTTTTCTTGTTTTATCATGACATTGCTTACTGGTCTGCTTGTGAGGGTTTTGTTTTCTTTAAATTGAGGTGTAATCCATATTGAAGGCTGTAGTCTTTGATATTATGAGTGTTTCAGGTGCTCTTCACTTTCAGCTAGCATAGTTGTGTCATCTGCATATCGCTAGTAGTTAATGAGTCTTCATCGAATCCTGATGCCCTTTTCTTCTTCATAGAGTCCAGCTTCATGGATTTTTTATTCAGCATGTGGATTTAATAAGTATGGTGAAAGGATACAACCCTAAGGCACCTTCCTGATTTAAAACTATGCAGTATCCCCTTATTCTATTGAAATGACTGTATGTTGGTCTATGTAGTTTCCTCCTCAAAACAGTTAAGTGTTGTGGAATATCCATTCTTCGTAATGTTATTCATAATTTGTTATGATCCATACAGTTGAATGCCTTTGCACAGTCAGTAAAACCGAGGTAGATATGTTTTAGGTATTCTCTGCTTTCAGCCAGGATCCATCTGACATCAGCAATGATATCCCTCATTCCATGTCCTCTTCTGTCTGCAGCTTGAATTTCTGGCAGTTCCTTGTTGATGTATTACTGCATTTGGTTTCAAAAGATCTTCAGCAAAATTTTACTTGTGTGTGATAGTAATGGTATTATTTGATAATTTCTGCATTCTGTTGGATCACCTTGCTCTGGATTGGGCACAAATATCAATTTCTTCCTGTTGGTTGGCCAGATTACTATCTTCCAAATTCTTGGCATAAATGAGTGAGTGCTTCCAGCTCTGGGTCCATTTCTTGGAACATCTCACTTGATATTCTGTCTATTCCTGGAGCCTTGTTTTTTTCTTTCTTTCTTTGTTTACCAATACCTTCAGTGAAGCTTGGACTTCTTCCTTCAGCACCTTCGGTGCTTGATTACATAGTCCTTCCTGAAAGGGCTGAGCGTCAACAGATTCTTTTTGGTACAATGACTCTCTGTACTCCTTCCATCTTCTTTTGATGCATTGTGTCATTTAATATTTTCCCCATAGAATCTTTCAAAATTGCAACTTGTTGCTAGGCAAATTTAGTCAATACTGACTCATAGATAGAACAAAACACTTCTCAATTCTGTGCCATCCTCACAATTGTTGCTATGCTTTTGCCCATTGTTGCAGCTACTGAGTCAATCCATTTCATTGAGGGTCTTCCTCTATAACCAAGCATGATGGCCTTCTCCAGGGACTGATTCCTCCTGAAAATATGTCCAAAGTATGTGAGATGTAGACTTGCCATCCTTGTTTCTAAGGAGTATTCTGGTTGTACTTCTTCCAAGACAGATTTGTTCATTCTTTTGACATCATGGTATAGTCGATTATCTTCTACAACAGCCAAATGCAAAGGCATCGATTCTTCTTCTGTCTTCCTTATTCATCGTCCAGCTTTCACTGCATATGAGGTGATTGGAAACACCATGGCTTGTGTCACATGCACCTTAGTCCTCAAGGTAAAAATTTTTATTTTCACCACTTAAGAGAGGTTTTTTTCAGTAGATTTGTCTAATGCAATGTGTCTTTTGATTTCTTGACTGCTGCTTCCATGGCTGTTGATTGTGAATCCAAGTAAAATGAAATGCTTGACAACTTCAGACTTTTCTCGATTCATCATGATGTTGCTTATTCGTACAGTTGTGAGGATATTTTTGTTTTTATTGAGGTGTAATCCATACTAAAGGATGTGGTCTCTGATCTTAATAAGTGCTTCAAGTCCTATTCACGTTCAACAAACAAGGTTGTGTCATCTACATAACACATGTTGTTAATATTTTTTTCCTCCAATCCTGATGTCCCCTCCTTCTTCATATAATCCAGCTTCTCAAATATTTGCTCAGTATACATATTGCAACTTAAGACTTGAATTTTCTCTTCCGTTCTTTCAGCTTGAGAAATGGTGAGTATGTTCTTTCCTTTTGGCTTTTGTACTCAAGGTCTTTGCACCCCCATGTCTGTCAGTTTGTCATAATGTGGGGGCGTGCGTGTTGCTGTGATGCTGGAAGCTATGCCATTGGTGTTCAGATACCAGCAGTGTCACCCATGGAGGACAGGTTTCGGCTGAGCTTCCAAACTAAGACAGACTAGGAAGAAGGACCCTGCATTCTATTTCTGAAAAACATTAGCCAGTGAAAACCTTTCGAATAGCAGCGGAACATTGTCTGATATAGTGCTGGAAGATGAGCTCCCCAGGTTGGAAGGCACTCAAAAGATGACTGGGGAAGAGTTCCTCTACAAAGTAGAGTCCACCTTAATGACATGGATGGAGTAAAGCTTTCGAGACCTTTATTTGCTGATGTGGCACAACTCAAAATGAGAAGAAACAGCTGCAAAAATCCAGTAATAATTGGAACTTGGAACGTATGAAATATGAATCGAGGAAAACTGGAAATCATCAAAAATGAAATGGATCACATAAACATCGATATCCTAGGCATTAGTGAGCTGAAATGGGCTGGTATTGGCCATTTTGAACCGGACAACCATATAGCCTACTATTCTGGGAATGACAACTCGAAGAGGAATGGTGTTGAATTCATGGTCAAAAAGAACATTTCAAGATCTATCCTGAAATACAACGCTGTCAGTGGTAGGATAATATGCATACAGCTACAAGGAAGACGAGTTAATATGACTATTATCCAAACTTATGCACCAATCACTAGGGCCAAAGATGAATAAATAAAGGATTTTTATCAGCTACAGCAGTCCAACATTGATTGAACATGCAATCAAGATGCATTGGTAATTACTGGCAACTAGAAATTTTTTTAGAATGTAAAAGTTGGAAACAAAAAAGAAGGACCAGTAGTTGGAAAATATGGCCTTGGTGATAGAAACAATGCCAGAGATCGAATGATAGAATTTTACAAGAACAATGACCTCTTCATTGCAAATACCTTCTTTCACCAACATTAATGGTATCTATACACATGGACCTCACCAGATGGAACACACAGAAATCAAATTGACTACATCTGTGGAAAGAGGCAATGGAAAAGCTCAATATCATCCATCAGAACAAGGCCAGGGGCCAACCGTGGAACAGACCATCAATTGCTCATATGCAAGTTCAAGCCAAAAATGAAGAAAATCAGAACAAGTGCATTGGAGCCAAAATATGAACTTGAGTGTGTCCCACCTAAATTTGGAGATCATCTGAAGAATAGAGTTGATGCATTGAACACTAGTGACTGAAGACCAGACGAGTTGTGGAATGACATCAAGGACATCATACATGAAGAAAGAAAGAGGTCATTGAAAAGACAGGAGAGAAAGAAAAGACCAAGATGGATGTCAGCGGAGACTATGAAACTTGCTCTTGAGCATTGAGCAGCTAAAACAAAAGAAAGAATTTGTGGAGTAAAAGAACTGAACAGAAGATTTCAAAGGGGATCTCTAGAAGACAAAGTAAACGCACATTATAATGACATGTGCAAAGAGCTGGAGATGGAAAACCAAAAGGGAAGAACACACTCGGCATTTCTCAAGCCAAAAGAGCTGAAGAAAAATTCAAGCCTCGAGTTGCAATGGTGAAGGATTCCATGGGGAAAATATTAAATGACACGGGAGGCATCAAAAGAAGATGGGAGGAATACACTGAGTTATTATACCAAAAAGAATTAGTCGAAGTTCAACTATTCCAAGAGGTGGCATATGATCAGGAACCGATGGTACTGAAGGAAGAAGCCCAAACTTCTCTGAAGGCATTTGTGAAAAACAAGGCACCAGGAATTGATGGAATATCCATTGCAATGTTTCAACAAACAGATGCATCGCTGGATATGCTCACTCATCTATGCCAAGAAATATGGAAGACAGCTTCCTGGCCAACTGACTGGAAGAGATTCATATTTATGCCTAGTCCCAAGAAAGATGATCCAATTGAATGTGGAAATTAGAGAACAATATCATTAATATCACATGGAAGCAAAATTTTGCTGAAGATCATTCAAAAATGGCTGCAGCAGTATATCGACAGGGAATTGCCAGAAATTCAGTCCGGTTTCAGAAAAGGATGTGGAACCAGGGATATCCTTGCTGATGTCAGATGGATCATGGCTGAAGGGAGAGAATACCAGAAGGGCGTTTACCTGTGTTTTATTGACTATGCAAAGGCATTTGACTGTGTGGATCATAACAAGCTATGGATAACAGTGCGAAGAATGGGAATTCCAGAACACTTAATTGTGCTCATGAGGGACCTTTACATAGATGAAGAGGTGGTTGTTCAGACAGATCAAGGAAATACTGATTGGTTTAAAGTCAGGAAAGTCGTGCGTTGGGGTTGTGTATTTTCACCATAAGTATTTAATCTGTATACTGAGCAAATAATACAAGAAGCTGGACTATACGAAGCAAAACTGGGCATCAGGATTGGAGGAAAACTTATTAAGAACTTGTGTTATGCAGATGACAGGACCTTGCTTGCTGAAAGTGAAGAGGACTTCAACCACTTACTAATGAATATCAAAGACCACAACATTCAGTATGGATTGCATCTCAACATAAAGAAAACAAAAATCCTCACAACTGGACCATTGAGCAACATCGTGATAAACAGAGAGAAGCTTGAAGTTGTGAAGGATTTCATTTTACTTGGATCCACAATCAACATCCATGGAAGCAGCAGTCAAGAAATCAAAAGATGCATTGCATTAGGTAAATCTGCTGCAAAGGACCTCTTCAAAGTGTTGATAAGCAAAGATGTCACCCTGAAGACTAAGGTGCGCCTGACCTAAGCCATGGTATTTTCAATCGCGTCATATGCATGTGAAAGCTGGGCAATGAATAAGGAAGACTGAAAAAGAATTGATGCCTTTGAATTGAGGTATTGGTGAAGAATATTGAATATGCCATGGACTGCCAAATAACAAACAGGTCTGTCTTAGAAGAGGTACAGCCAGAATGCTCCTTAGAGGCAAGGATGGCAAAACTGCATCTTCCATACTTTGGACATGTTGCCAGGACGGAAGAGTCCCTGGAGAAGGACATCATGCTCAGCAGATTACAGGGTCAGCGGAAAAGAGGAAGACCCTCAAGGAGTTGGACTGACACAGTGACTGCAACAGTGAGCTCAGGCATAACAAGGATTGTAAGGATGGCTCACGACTGGGCAGTGTTTCATTCTGTTGTGCACAGGGTCACTATGAGTTGGAGCTAACTTGACAGCACCTAACAACAGGTCTTTGCACATTTCATTATAATACTTCACTTTGTCTTTTCTAGCTGTCGTTTAAATCCTCTTTTCAGCTCTTTTACTTTATCAATTCTTCCTTTTACTTTATTTACTCCACATTCAACAGCAAGGATCAGATCCTTTTTTGACATCTATTTTGGTCTTTTACTTTCATTACTTTTTAGTGGATTCTCAACTTTCTTCATGCCCTTGATGTCATCCCACTGTCTGTGTGGCCTTTGGTCATTAGTGTTTAATGAGTCAAATATATTCTCAGATGACCTCTAAGTTCAGGTGGGATATACCCAGGTTCATACTTTGGCCGTTGTTGACTTCTTCTGATTCTCTTCAGCTTCAGCTTGAGCTTGCTTATGAGCAATGGATGATGTTTCCCGGAGTCATCCCCGTGTTTCTTATGACTGAATTGAGCTTTTCCATAGTCTCTTTCCACAGACTTAGTCATTTTGATTCCTGTGTATTTATTCTGGTGAGATTGACAGGTATACATGATGTTTATTTTGTTGAAAAAAGGTACTTGTAATGAAGAAGTCATTGGTCGTGAAAAGCTCTGTCAGGCCATGCGGTCCCTGGCATTGTTTATATCACCAAGGCCGTATTTTCCAACTACTGTGTCTACTTCTTTGTTTCCAACATCTGCATTCCAATCACCAGTAATTATTAATGCATCTTGATTGCATGTTTGTTCAATTTCAGACTGCAGAAGGTGGTACGAACTGTCAATTTCTTTATCTTTTGTCTTAGTGGTTGGTGTTTCAATTTGAAAAATAGTCATATTAACTTGTCTTCCTTGTAGGTTTGTGGATATTTGCCTATCATTGACAGCGTTGTGCTTGAGGTTAGAGCTTCAAATATTCTTTTTGATGATGAATGCACTGCCATACCTCTTTAATTTGTCGTTCTCAGCAGAGTAGATCATATAATAGTCAATTCAAAATAGCCTTTACCAGTCCATTTAAGCTCTCTCTTTTTTTTTTTTTTTTTTAATGCCTAGGATATCAATGTTAATGTGTTCCATTTCATTTTTTATAACTTCCAATTTTCCTAGAGTCATTCATTGTACACTGATTATTAATGTACATTCTTATTATTAATGGATGTTTGCAGGGATTTCTTCTTATTTTGAGTTGTGTCACATGAATAAATGAAGGCCCCCAAAGCTTGTCTTCATCCATGTCAGTAAGGCTGACTCTACTTTGAGGAGGAAGCTCTTCCCCAGTCCTATTTTGAGTGTCTTCCAACCTGAGGGGCTCATTTTCCGGCACTATATCAGACAATGTTCCTTTGCCCTTAATATAGTTTTCACTGGCTAATGTTGAGCAGTAGGCTACCGGGTCCTTTATCCTAGTTTGTCTTAGGAAGCTCAGGTGAAACCTGTCCACCATGGGTGACCCTGCTGGTATTTGAAATACTGGTGGCAGAGCTTCTAGCATTACAGCAACATGGATGACAATACAGTATGAGAAAATAACACACGTGTGGGAGTCATTTACAATGTTGTTATTAGGTGCCCTCGAGTTGCTTCTGACTCAGAGGGACCCTATGCCCAATAGCACTAAACACTGCCCAGCCTTACACCACCCTCAGAATCATTCTTATACTTGAGCCCATTGCTGCAGCCACTGAGTCAGTCCATCCTGCTGAGGGTCTTCCTATTTTTCACTGGCTCTCTACTTTATCAAGCACAATGGCCTTGTCAAGGGGCTGATCCCTCCTGATAACATATCCAACGTATGTGAGACGTAGTCTCACCATCCTCGCTTCTAAGGAGCATTGTGGTTGTACTTCTTCCAAGACAGGTTTGTTTGTTCTTTTGGCAGTCCATGGTAATTTCAATATTATTCATCAGCACCACAATTCAAAATTGTCAATTCTTCTTTGGTCTTCCTTATTCATCATCCAGCTTTCTCATGCATATGAGGTGAATGAAAACACCATGGCTTAGGTCAGGCGCGCTTTGGTCTTTGTGGTAACATCTTTGCTTTTCAACACATTAAATTGGTATTTTGCAGTAGATTTGCTCAATGCATCCACCATTTGATTGCCGCTTCCATGGGTGTTGATTATGGATCCAAGTAAAATGAAATCCTTGAAAATTTCAATCTTTTCTCCATTTATCATGATGTTGGTTATTGGTCCAGTTGGAAGGATTTTTTTCTTTGTGTTGAGGTAAAACCCATACTGAATCTATGATCTTTGACCTTCACCAATAAGTGTTTTGAGTCCTGTTCACTTTCAGCAAAATCGTATCATCTGCATATCACAGGTTATTAGTGAATCTTCTTCCAATCCTGATGCACTATTCTTTTTCATGTCGTTCAGCTTTTCGGCTTCTTTGTTCAGCGTACACATTGAATGAATATAGTGGAAAAACACAATCCTGACACACACTTTTTCTGACTTTATACCACACAGTATCCCCTTGTTCTTTAGAATGACTGTGTCTTGATCTGTGTACAGGTTCCTCATGAGCACAATAAAGTGTTCTGAAGTTCGCAATGTTATCCATAATTTTTTATGATCTACACAGTTGAATGTCTTTGCATAGTTAATAAAACACAGGTAAATATCTTTCTGGTATTCTGTGCTTTGAGCCAGAATCCATCTGACATCAGCAATGATATCCTGGTTCCACACCCACTTCCGATCCTGGCTTGAATTTCTGGCAGTTCCCTGTCGAAATCCTGCTGCAGCCTGTTTTGAATGATTTTTAGCAAAATTTTACTTGCATGTGAAATTAATGATGTTCTTCTATAATTTCAGAATTCAGTTGGATCATATTTCTTGGGAATAGGCATAAATATGGATTACTCCTAGTCAGTCGGCCAGGTAGCTGTCTTCTAAATTTCTTGGCATAGAGGGGTGAACACTTCCAGTGCTGCATCCATTTGTTGAAACATATCAACTGGTATTCTGTCAATTCCTGGAACTTTCTTTTTTGCCAGTGCTTTCAATGCAGCTTGGATACCTTTCTTCAGAACTATCACATGCTAATCATATGATACTTCTCAAAATGGTTGAATATCAACTAATTCTATTTGGTATTGTGACTCCGTGTATTCCTACCATCCTCTTTTAATGCTTCCTTCATAGTTCAGTATTGTCCCCACAGAATGCTTCACTATTGCAACTCGAGGCCTAAATTTTTTCTCCAATTCGTTCAGCTTGAGAAATGTCAGGTGTGTTTTTCCCTTTTGATGTTCTACCTCCAGGTCTTTGAACATATTGTTATATACTTTACTTTGTCTTCTTGAGCAGCCCTTTGAAATCTTCTGTTCAGTTATTTTGCTTCGTCATTTCTTCCTGTTGATTTAGCTACTCCGTGTTCAACAGCAAGTTTCAGAGTCTCTTCTGACATCATTTTGGTCTTTTCCTTCTTTCCTGTCTTTTTAATGACATCTTGTTTCTTCATGTATATCTTTGATGTCATTCTACAATTCCTCTGTCTTCAGTCATTATCATTCAACGTGTCAGATCTATTCTTGAGATTGTCTGTAAATTTAAGTGGAAGATGCTGAAGGTCATACTTTATCTCAGGTGGACTTGTTCTAATTTTCTTCAGCAGTTACTTGAACTTGTGTATGTTCACTTGAAGGTCTGTTACAAGCTGGCCTCTGGAGTTATTCTGACTGATGATACTGAGCTTTTCCACTGTCTCTTTCCACGGATGCAGTCAATTTGATTACTGTGTGTTTCACCTGGTAAGGTCACCATTTATGTTGTTGAGGAAAGGTATTTGCGATGAAGAACTCATTGGTCTTACCAAATTCTGTCATGCAATCTCCGGCTTTGTTTCTATCACCAACGCCGTATTTTCCAACTACCTATCCTTTTCTTGGTCTCCAACTTCCACATTCCAATCACCAGTAATTATCAAATCATCCTGATTGCGTGTCTGATCAATTTCAGACTGCAGAATATGGTAGAATTCTTCAGTTTCTTCATCTTTGGCCTTACTGGTTTGTGCATAAATTTGCATAACAGCCATATGACCTGACTTGCCTTGTAGGTGTATGGATATTGTCCTATAACTGACACCATTGTCCTTCAGGATAGTTCTTGAAATGTCCTTTTTGATGATAAATGCAACACCATTCCTCTTCAATGTGTTGTTCCCAGCATAGTTGACCATATGATTTTCCCATTCAAAATCACCACTACCAGACCATTTCAGCTCACTAATGCTAGGATAGCAATGTTTACACTTTTCATTTCATTTCTGACAATTTCCAATTTTCCTAGAATCATACTTCATACATTCCACATTCCAATCATTAATGGATTTTTGCAGCTGTTTCTTCTCATTTTGAGTCGCGGCACATCAGCCAATGAAGGCCTTGAAAGCTTGACTCCATCCACATCCATAAGGTTCACTCAACTTTAAGGAGGCAACTCTCTCCCAGTTGTATTTTGAGTGCCTTGCAACCTGAGGATCTCACCTTCCAGCACTAAAGAAGACAATATTAATCTGCTATTCATAACTTGTGTGTGTGTGCGCATTAAAAGAAAGTTTACAAAACAAGTCAATCTCTCATATAAAAATTAATGTACAGCTTGCTATGTACTCCTAGTTGTTCTTCCCCTAATGAGACAGCACACTCCTCCAGTCTGTATTCCCTGTGTCCATTTAGCCAGCTACTGTCCCCCATTGCCTTCTCATATCCTCTCCCGACAAGAACTGCCCACATACTCTTATGTGTCTACTTGAGCCAAAAAGCTCACTCTTCACCGGTATCATTTTTCTGTCTTATAGTCTGAAGAATTGGCTTTGGGAATGGCCCTGTCTTGGGCTAATAGAAGGTCTGGGGTCCATGGCCTCTGGGGTCCTTCTAGTTTCAGTCAGACCATTAAGTCTGGTCTTTTTACAAGAATTTGAGGTCTGCATCCCACTGTTTTCCTGCTCCATCAGGGATTCTCTGTTGTGTTCCCTGTCAGGGCCATCATCGGTGGTAGCGAGGCACCATCCAGTTCTTCCTGTATCAGGCTGATGGTGCCTTGGATTTTCGTGGCACTTCCTGTCTCTTGGGCTCTTAATTACCCTGTGTCTTTGGTGTTCTTCATTCTCTTTTCCTCCAGGTGGGTTGAGACCAATTGATGATGCATCTTAGGTTGTGGCTTGTTAGCGTTTAAGACCCCAGGCCCCACTCACCAAAGTGGGATGCAGAATGTTTTCTTAATACATTTTGCTATGCCAATTGACCTAGATGTCCCCTGAAATCATGGTTCTCAGACCCCTACCCCTGCTACTCTGGCCTTTGAAGCATTTGGTTGTATTCAAGAAATCTGTTTGCTTTTGGATAAGTCCAGTTTTGCTGACCTCTCCTGTATTGTGTGTTGTCTTTCTTTTCACCTAAAATACTCCTTGTCTACTATCTAATTAGTGAATCCCTTTTCCCTTCCCTCCCCACCCTCTAACCATCAAAAAGTAAATTCCTCTGTGTTTCAATTATGTCCTGAGTTGTTATAACAGTGGTATCCTGCAATATTTGTCTTTTTGCAACTGACTAATTTCACTCAGCATAATGCCTTCCAGATTTCTCCATGTTATGAAATGTTTCATGGATTCATCATTGTTTTATCATTGTGTAATATTCCCCTGCATGAATATACCATAACTTAATTATCCATTCATCCATTGATAGGTGCCTTGGATGCTTCCATGTTTTTGCTACTGTATATAGTGCTGCAGTGAACACGGGTGTGCATATAACTGTTTGTGTGAAGGCTCTTATTTCTTTAGGATAGATCCTGAGAAGTGCAATTGCTGGATCATATGGTAGATCTGTTTCTAGCTTTTTAAGGAAGTGCCAAATCAACTTCCAAGGTGGCTGTACAATTCTACGTTCCCACCAGCAGCATATAAGTGTTCTAGCCTCTCCTTAACCTCTGCAACATTTATTATCTTGTTGTTTTTTTGGGGGAGGGGTGGATAATGGCAGCATTTTTGGAATGAGATGGTGTCTTAGTGTAGTTTTGATTTGTATTTCTCTAATGGCTAATGATCTTGAGCATTTCCTCATGTATCTGTTAGCTGCCTGATTGTCTTCTTTGGTGAAGGGCCTGTTCATACTACTTGCACATTTTTTAACTGGGTTGTCTCTCTTTTTTTGTTTAGTTTTTGAGGTATAACATAGGATTTAGAGATCAAACTCTCATCACTATTGTCATAGCTGAAACTGTTTTCCCAGTCTATAAGTAATCTTTTTACTTTTTTGGTACAGTCTCTGGATGATCATATTTGATTTTTAGGAGCTCGCAGTTAGTTTCTCTTCTGGTTTTTGTGCACTTTTAGTAATGTTTTGTATACTGTTTATGCCATGTATTAGGGTTCCTAGTGCTGTCTCTATTTTTTCTTCCATGATCTTTATCATTTTAGATTTTATATTTAGGTCTTTGATCCCTTTTAAGCTAGTTTTTATGCATGTTGAGAGGTATGGGTATTGTTTCTTTCATTCTTTTCTTTTTTTTTTTTTTGCAGCTGGATATCCAGATAAGTCAGCACCATTTGTTAGAAAAGCTGTCTTTTCCCCATTTAACAGATTTTGGGACTTTTTCTGCTAGCAGCTGCTCATACGTGGATGGATTTATATCCCGGTATTCAATTCTGTCCCACTGGTCTATGTATCTGTTGTTGTATAGTTCTAGGCTGTTTTGACCACCGTCTGATATAATAGGTTCTAAAATCAGGTAGTATGAGGTCTGCCACTTTGTTCTTCTTTTTCAGTAATGCTCTATTTATCCGGGGTCTCTCTCTCTTCTGTGTGAAGTTGATGATTTGTTTCTCCATCTCCCTGAAAAATGTCATTGGAATTTGGGTCAGAATTGCATTGTATCTATAGATTGCTTTTGGTAGAATGGACATTTTTACAAAGTCGAGTCTTCCTGTCCATGAGCAAAGTATGTTTTTCCACTTCTGTAGGTATCTGTTGGTTTCTTGCAGTAGTGTTTTGTAGTTTTCTTTGTATATATATCTTTTCTGTCTCTGGTTAGATTTATTCCTAAGTATTTTATTTTTGTGGGGCAATACTTAGTTGTGCTCATGAAGAATCTGTAAGTTGATCAAGAGGCAGTAGTTTGAACAGAACGAGAGGATATTGCACGGTTTAAAGTCAGAAAATGTGCACTTCAGGGTTGTATCCTTTCACTGTACCTATTCAATCTGTATGCTGAACAAATAATCTGAGAAGCTGGACTGTAAGAGGAAGAATGGGGTATCAGGAATGGAGGAAGACTCCTTAACAACCTGTGTTATGCAGATGATATATCCTCGCTTGTTGAAAGTGAAGAGGACTTGAAGCACGTGCTGATGAAGATCAAAGACTGCAGCCTTCAGTATGGATTACCTGTCAACATAGAGAAAAGAAAAATCTTCACATATGGCTGAATAAATGAAGAAAAGATTGAAGTTGTAGAAGAATTCATTTTACCTGGATCCAAATCAACACCCAGGGAAGCAACAGTCAAGAAACCAAAAGATACATTTCTTTGGGCAAATCAGCTGCGAGAGATCTCTTTTAAGTGTTAGAAAAAAATCTCTCCTTGAGGACTAACATGCACTGACCAAAGTGATGGTGCTCTCAATAAGTTCATATGCATGCAAAAGCAGGACAATGAATAAGGAAGGCCAAAGAAGAATTGAGACCTTTGAATTGTGGTGTTCCCAAAGAATATTGAATATACCATGGACTGCCAAAAAAAAAAAAGAACAAATCTGTCATGGAAGAAGTACAGCCAGAATGCTCCTTGGAAGCAAGGATGAGGAGACTGTGTCATGTCGTCAGGAGGAATCAGTCCCTGGAGAAGAACATCATGCTTGGTAATGCAGAGGGCCAGCAGAAAAGAGGAAGACCCTCAACGAGATGGACTGACACAGTGGCTTCAACAATGGGCTCAATCGTAGCAAAAGTGGTGAGGACGGTGCCGGACCAGGCAGTGTTTAGTTCTGTTGTAGATGGGGTCACTTTGGGTAGGAGCTGATTTGAGTGTACCTAACAAGAACAACATTTGGGACCAAACTGACAATAGTAACTTGAAAGAGTAGATAGGAAAATTAGGGAGGGGTGAGTTTGTGTAAATGGGGGAGGAAGACCAGAAAAGGAAGGTGAATGGTTACACAACTTGAATGTAATCAATGTCACTCAATTGTATATAAGAACCAAGGTGTCTCAATGGTTTAGCACTCAGCTGATAACTGTAAGGTGGTGGTCCAAGCCTACTAGCGGCTCCACAGGAGAAAGATGTGGCTCTCTGCTTCCATAAGGATGACAGCTTTGGAAACACTACGGGGCAGGCCTTCTTGGTCCAATAGGGTCACTATGAGTTGGAATCCAAATGGAGGAATGCTTCTGAATTGTACATGTAGAAACTATTGAATAGCTGTATATTTTGCTGTGCATATTCTCAACAGCAACATAATGACATAAAAAGATAAAAAAGGCTTGGAGAAGTTACAGAATGAAAGAATAAAGCAACTCCCAACAGCAAGTAGGGCAAATGCTTAGGAGGGCAAAGACTCTGTTTCCCAAAGCTAACACTAAAAGTGCTAAAACTCAGCAATATCAAAGGAATGATAAGAACAACAACAACAACAACAACAACAGGAAAGAATGGTAATTCACAGTGGAAAAATTGATAGAAACTCTGAGTAAGTACTGATATTGAACTTACTAGAAAAATAAAGGAACTCTTAAATATGCTCAAAGAATGAAAGGCAAATATGGACAAAGAAATAAAGAAACAGCGAAAAAAAATCTATGTATGTACACAATGAGAATACTAGGAAAGTGATAGAAAATATAAAAGGGAGCTTTTGGGAGCTAAAAAGTAATATTACTAAAGTGAAAACTTTAATGGGGAGTCTCAACAGAAGATTTGAGCAGGAGAAAAAGCAATCAATACACTTTTAATGACATAAAATTAAAATTTTCTGCTCATAGAAAAAAAAAATTAACGTAAGCAGGAAGAATGCAATGCAGTGGCTCTGGGTTTGGCCAAAGAGTGGGCGGTCTGTACTTTGAACCCACCATCTGCTCTGCAAGAGTAGGATTGCAGTCTGCTTCCATAAAGATTTACATCTTTGGAAATCCTACAGGGATGTTACACTCTGTCCTAAACATTCAGAATGAGTAGGAATTTACCTGATGGCAAGTATTTTTGTTTGTTTGTTTAAATGTCCTATGGATCATCATTGAGTATACAAAAATAGGAAAAAAAGAAGACAAAAATAGGAACAAAAGGAACAAAAGAAAACTTGAAGAACTAATGACCAAAAACATCACATTTTAAGGAAGAAATGAATACGCACATTTAAGAAACTCAACACACTTTAAGTAACCTCAAAAGGGAACCAAACTGAAATTCATTATACTCAAATTGTGAAAACTCAGAGGGGGAGTATTGAGTGCAGCATGGGAGAAGCAACTTGTCGTGCAGAAGAGTCTCAGTAAGATTAATGGCTGAATGTATATCGGGGCCCATGGAGGTAAATTGCAGGTGTACATTTTGAGATGGTATATGTTTTGTCATGTGTATTTTTACCACAGACAAAACAAACAAAAATTAAAAAATTGGAAACGTGCAGTCAGCAAGGTGACACATTTAAAGTTCTCAAAGTAAGAAAACAAAATCTGTCCATCAAGAATTCTCTCCAGCTTCACTGGGATCTGCTGAGAAAGAACCAGAATAGCTGGTGGCTTTGTGGCAGAAGGCGTGGACTTCCTGCACAGGGTCATCATGAAGACCGTGTGCTTTGCCCACCGCTTCCAACCCGTGGTGGTGAAGGGCAGTAGGGCATCCTGACCCAGTCTGTAGGTAATCTTTTTACTCCTTTGGTGAAGTCTTTGGGTCAGCATAGGTGTTTGATATTTAGGAGCTCCCAGTTATCTACTTTTTCTTCTGCATTGTTAGTAATGTTTTGCACTGTTTATGCCATGCGTTAGGGCTCCTAACGTGTTCCTTATTTTTCGTTCCATGATCTTTATCGTTTTAGATTTTATATTTAGGCCTTTGATTCAGTTTGAGCTCGTTTTTGTGCATGGAGTGAGGTATAGGTCTTGTTTCATTTCTTTGCAGATGGATATTCAGTTATGCCAGCAGCATTTGTTAAAAAGACTGTCTTTTCCCCTTTAACTGCTTTGGGCACTTTGTCAAATATCATCTGCTCATGTGTGGATGGATTTATGTCTGGATTGACAGTTCTGTTCCATTGGTCTTTGTATCTGTTGTCATACCAGTACCAGGCTGTTTGGACTACTGTGGCAGTAGTCAAAATCAGGTATAGTAAGGCCTCCCACTTTGTTCTTCTTTTTCTGTAATGCTTTACTTATCTGAGGCCTCTTTCCCTTCCATATGAAGTTGATGTTTTGTTTCTCCACCTCATTTAAAAATGTCGTTGGAATTTGGATTGGAATTTTGTTGTGTCTATAGATAGCTTTTGGTAGAATAGACATTTTTACAATGTTCAGTCTTCCTGTCCATGAGCAAGGTATGTTCTTCCACTTATGTAGGTCTCTTTTGGTTTCATGCAGAAGTGTATTGTAGTTTTCTTTATACAAGTCTTTGACATTTCTGGTAAGATTTATTTCTAAGTATTTTATCTTCTTGGGGGCTACTGTAAACGGTATTGATTTGGCGATTTCCTCTTCGATGTTCTTTTTGCTAGCATAGAGGAATCCAAGTGATTTTTTTATGTTTATTTTGTATCCCAGTACTCTGCTGAACTCTTCTCTTACCTTCAGTAGTTTCCTTGAGGAATCCCCAGGGTTTTCTGTGTATAAGATCATGTCATCTGCAAATAGAGATGCTTTTACTTCTTTCTTGCCAATCTGGATGCCTTTTATTTCTTTATCTAGCCTAATTGCTCTGGCTAGGACCTCCAGCACAATACTAAGAGCGGTGATAAAGGGCATCCTTGTCTGGTTCCCTATCTCAGGAGGAATGCTTTCAGCAAAAGTGACTGGAAGGTAATTTTTTTCCATTAAGTGGGTGGGCAAATGGCTTGAGAGTGTACAAAAGAACATTATGAGTATGACACAAGGGATCAAAGTGTTATGTGCAGTAACTTTGCCAATACCATGGCTTGGGTCAGGTGCACCTTAGTCTTCAGGGTGACATCTTTGCTCTTCTATACTTTGAAGAGGTGCTTTGCAGCAGATTTGCCCAACGCAATGCATCTTTTGATTTCTTGACTACTGCTTCCCTGGCTGTTGATTGTGAATCCAAGTAAAATGAAATCCTTGATAACTTCAATCTTTTCTCCATTTATCATGATGTTGCTAAAAGGTCCAGTTCTGAGGAGTTTTGTTTTCTTTATGTTTAGCAGTAATCTGTACTGAGGGCTGCGGTCTTTGATCTTCATTAGTAAATGCTTCAGGTCCTCTTCACTTTCAGCAAGCCAGGTTGTGTTATCTGCATAATGCAGGTTGTTAATGAGTCTTCCTCCAATCCTGATGCCCCCTTCTTCATACAGTCTAGCTTCTCATATTATTTGCTCAGCATACAGATGAAATAGATATGGTGAAAGAATACAACCCTGAGGCACACCTTTCCTGACTTTAAACCAATCAGTATCCCCTTGTTCTGTCCGAACAACTGCCTCTTGATCTATGTCAAGTTTCCTCATGAGCACAATTAAGTGTTCTGGAATTCCCATTCTTCCCAGTGTTATCCATAGTTTGTTATGATCCACACAGTCGAATGCCTTCGCATAGTCAATAAAACACAGGTAAACATCCTTCTGGTATTCTCTGCTTTCAGACAGGATCCATCTGACATCAGCAATGATATCCCTGGTTCCACGTCCTCTTCCGAAACCAGCCTGAATTTCTGGCAGTTCCCTGTCGATTATACTGCTTCAGTCGTTTTTGAATGATCATCAGCAAAATGTTGTTTGCGTGTGATATTAATGATATTGTTCTATAATTTCCACATTCCGTTGGATCACCGTTCTTGGGAATAGGCATAAATATGGATCTCTTCCAGTCAGTTGGCCAGGAAGCTGTCTTCCATATTTCTTGGCATAGACGAGTGAGCAGCTCCAGCGCTGCATCTGTTTGTTGAAACATCTCAATTGATATTCCATCAATTCCTGGAGCCTTGTTTTTCGCCAATGCCTTCAGAGCAGCTTGGACTTCTTCCTTCAGTACCATTGGTCCCTGATCACATGCCACCTCTTGAAATGGTTGAATATCGACTAATTCTTTTTGGTATAATGACTCTGTGTATTCCTTCCATCTTCTTCTTTTTTTTTTTAATAACTTTTATTAAGCTTCAAGTGAACGTTTACAAATCCAATCAGTCTGTCACATATAAGTTTACATACATCTCACTCCCTACTCCCACTTGCTCTCCCCCTCTTGAGTCAGCCCTTTCAGTCTCTCCTTTCTTGACAATTTTGCCAGCTTCCCTCTCTCTCTATCCTCCCATCCCCGCTCCAAACAAGAGTTGCCAACACAATCTGAAGTGTCCACCTGATATAATTAGCTCACTCTTCATCAGCATCTCTCTCCCACCCGCTGACCAGTCCCTTTCATGTCTGATGAGTTGTCTTCGGGGATGGTTCCTGTCCTGTGTCAACAGAAGGTCTGGGGAACATGGCCGCCGGGATTCCTCCAGTCTCAGTCAGACCATTAAGTTTGGTCTTTTTATGAGAATTTGGGGTCTGTATCCCACTGATCTCCTGCTCCCTCAGGGGTCCTCTGCTGTGCTCCCTGTCAGGGCAGTCATCGATTGTGGCCGGGCACCAACTAGTTCTTCTGGTCTCAGGATGATGTAGGTCTCTGGTTCATGTGGCCCTTTCTGTCTCTTGGGCTCTTAGTTGTCGTGTGGCCTTGGTGTTCTTCCTTTTCCTTTGCCCCAGGTGGGTTGAGACCAATTGCTGCATCTTAGATGGCCGCTTGTTAGCATTTAAGACCCCAGACGCCACATTTCAAAGTGGGATGCAGAATGATTTCATAATAGAATTATTTTGCCAATTGACTTAGAAGTCCCCGCAAACCATGTTCCCCAGACCCCCGCACTTGCTCCGCTGACCTTTGAAGCATTCCTTTTATCCCGGAAACTTCTTTGCTTTTGGTCCAGTCCAATTGAGCTGACCTTCCATGTATTGAGTGTTGTCTTTCCCTTCACCTAAAGCAGTTCTTATCTACTGATTAATCAATAAAAAACCCTCTCCCACCCTCCCTCCCTCCCCCCCTCATAACCACAAAAGTATGTGTTCTTCTCAGGTTTACTATTTCTCACGATCTTATAATAGTGGTCTTATACAATATTTGTCCTTTTGCCTCTGACTAATTTCGCTCAGCATAATGCCTTCCAGGTTCCTCCATGTTATGAAATGTTTCAGAGATTCGTCACTGTTCTTTATCGATGCGTAGTATTCCATTGTGTGAATATACCACAATTTATTTACCCATTCATCCGTAGATGGACACCTTGGTTGCTTCCAACTTTTTGCTATTGTAAACAGAGCTGCAATAAACATGGGTGTGCATATATCTGTTTGTATGAAGGCTCTTGTATCTCTAGGGTATATTCCTAGGAGTGGGATTTCTGGGTTGTATGGTAGTTCTATTTCTAACTGTTTAAGATAACGCCAGATGGATTTCCAAAGTGGTTGTACCATTTTACATTCCCACCAGCAGTGTATGAGAGTTCCAATCTCTCCACAGCCTCTCCAACATTTATTATTTTGTGTTTTTTGGATTAATGCCAGCCTTGCTGGTGTGAGATGGAATCTCATCGTAGTTTTAATTTGCATTTCTCTAATGGCTAATGATCGAGAGCATTTTCTCATGTATCTGTTGGCTGCCTGAATATCTTCTTTAGTGAAATGTGTGTTCATATCCTTTGCCCACTTCTTGATTGGGTTGTTTGTCTTTTTGTGGTTGAGTTTTGACAGAATCATGTAGATTTTAGAGATCAGGCGCTGGTCGGAGATGTCATAGCTGAAAATTCTTTCCCAGTCTGTAGGTGGTCTTTTTACTCTTTTGGTGAAGTCTTTAGATGAGCATAGGTGTTTGATTTTTAGGAGCTCCCAGTTATCTGGTTTCTCTTCATCATTTTTGGTAATGTTTTGTATTCTGTTTATACCTTGTATTAGGGCTCCTAGGGTTGTCCCAATTTTTTCTTCCATGAACTTTGTCGTTTTAGTCTTTATGTTTAGGTCTTTGATCCACTTGGAGTTAGTTTTTGTGCATGGTGTGAGGTATGGGTCCTGTTTCATTTTTTTTGCAAATGGATATCCAGTTATGCCAGCACCATTTGTTAAAAAGGCTATCTTTTCCCCAGTTAATTGACACTGGGCCTTTGTCAAATATCAGCTGCTCATATGTGGATGGATCTATGTCTGGGTTCTCAATTCTGTTCCATTGGTCTATGTGTCTGTTGTTGTACCAATACCAGGCTGTTTTGACTACTGTGGCTGTATAGTAGGTTCTAAAGTCAGGTAAGGTGAGGCCTCCCACTTTCTTCTTCTTTTTCAGTAGTGCTTTGCTTATCCGGGGCTTCTTTCCCTTCCATATGAAATTGGTGATTTGTTTCTCTATCCCCTTAAAATATGACATTGGAATTTGCATCGGAAGTGCGTTAAATGTATAGATGGCTTTTGGTAGAATAGACATTTTTACTATGTTAAGTCTTCCTATCCATGAGCAGGGTATGTTTTTCCACTTAAGTATGTCCTTTTGAATTTCTTGTAGTAGAGCTTTGTAGTTTTCTTTGTATAGGTCTTTTACATCCTTGGTAAGATTTATTCCTAAGTATCTTATCTTCTTGGGGGCTACTGTGAATGGTATTGATTTGGTTATCTCCTCTTCGGTGTTCTTTTTGTTGATGTAGAGGAATCCAAGTGATTTTTGTATGTTTATTTTATAACCTGAGACTCTGCCAAACTCTTCTATTAGTTTCAGTAGTTTTCTGGAGGATTCCTTAGGGTTTTCTGTGTATATAATCATGTCATCTGCAAATAGTGATAACTTTACTTCTTCCTTGCCAATCCGGATACCTTTTATTTCTTTGTCTAGCCTAATTGCCCTGGCTAGGACTTCTAGCACGATGTTGAATAAGAGCGGTGATAAAGGGCATCCTTGTCTGGTTCCCGTTCTCAAGGGAAATGCTTTCAGGCTCTCTCCATTTAGAGTGATATTGGCTGTTGGCTTTGCATAAAAGCATAGATGCCCTTTATTATGTTGAGGAATTTACCTTCAATTCCTATTTTGGTAAGAGTTTTTATCATGAATGGGTGTTGGACTTTGTCAAATGCCTTTTCTGCATCAATTGATAAGATCATGTGGTTTTTGTCTTTTGTTTTATTTATGTGATGGATTACATTAATGGTTTTTCTGATATTAAACCAGCCTTGCATACCTGGTATAAATCCCACTTGATCAGGGTGAATTATTTTTTTGATGTGTTGTTGGATTCTGTTGGCTAGAATTTTGTTGAGGATTTTCGCATCAATGTTCATGAGGGATATAGGTCTATAATTTTCTTTTTTTGTAATGTCTTTACCTGGTTTTGGTATCAGGGAGATGGTGGCTTCATAGAATGAGTTGGGTAGTATTCCGTCATTTTCTATGCTTTGGAATACCTTTAGTAGTAGTGGTGTTAACTCTTCTCTGAAAGTTTGGTAGAACTCTGCAGTGAAGCCATCCGGGCCAGGGCTTTTTTTTGTTGGGAGTTTTTTGATTACCATTTCAATCTCTTTTTTTGTTATGGGTCTATTTAGTTGTTCTACTTCTGAATGTGTTAGTTTAGGTAGGTAGTGTTTTTCCAGGAATTCATCCATTTCTTCTAGGTTTTCAAATTTGTTAGAGTACAATTTTTCATAATAATCTGAAATGATTCTTTTAATTTCATTTGGTTCTGTTGTGATGTAGTCCTTCTCATTTCTTATTCGGGTTATTTGTTTCCCTTCCTGTATTTCTTTAGTCAGTCTAGCCAATGGTTTATCAATTTTGTTAATTTTTTCAAAGAACCAGCTTTTGGCTTTGTTAATTCTTTCAATTGTTTTTCTGTTCTCTAATTCATTTAGTTCAGCTCTAATTTTTATTATTTGTTTTCTTCCGGTGCCTGATGGATTCTTTTGTTGCTCAGTTTCTATTTGTTCAAGTTGTAGGGACAGTTCTCTGATTTTGGCTCTTTCTTCTTTTTGTATGTGTGCATTTATTGATATAAATTGGCCTCTGAGCACTGCTTTTGCTGTGTCCCAGAGGTTTTGATAGGAAGTATTTTCATTCTCGTTGCTTTCTAAGAATTTCCTTATTCCCTCCTTGATGTCTTCTATAACCCAGTCTTTTTTCAGGAGGGTATTGTTCAGTTTCCAAGTATTTGATTTCTTTTCCCTAGTTTTTCTGTTATTGATCTCTAGTTTCATTGCCTTGTGGTCTGAGAAGATGCTTTGTAATATTTCGATGTTTTGGACTCTGCAAAGGTTTGTTTTATGACCTAATATGTGGTCTATTCTAGAGAATGTTCCATGTGCGCTAGAAAAAAAAGTATATTTTGCAGCAGTTGGGTGGAGAGTTCTGTATAAGTCAATGAGGTCAAGTTGGTTGATTGTTGTAATTAGATCTTCCGTGTCTCTGTTGAGCTTCTTACTGGATGTCCTGTCCTTCTACGAAAGTGGTGTGTTGAAGTCTCCTACTATAATTGTGGAGGTATCTATCTCGCTTTTCAATTCTGTTAAAATTTGATTTATGTATCTTGCAGCCCTGTCATTGGGTGCATAAATATTTAATATGGTTATGTCTTCCTGATCAATTGTCCCTTTTATCATTATATAGTGTCCTTCTTTATCCTTTGTGGTGGATTTAAGTCTAAAGTCTATTTTGTCAGAAATTAATATTGCTACTCCTCTTCTTTTTTGCTTATTGTTTGCTTGATATACTTTTTTCCATCCTTTGAGTTTTAGTTTGTTTGTGTCTCTAAGTCTAAGGTGTGTCTCTTGTAGGCAGCATATAGATGGATCGTGTTTCTTTATCCAGTGTGTGACTCTCTGTCTCTTTATTGGTGCATTTAGTCCATTTACATTCAGGGTAATTATAGATAAATAAGTTTTTAGTGCTGTCATTTTGATGCCTTTTTATGTGTGTTGTTGACAATTTCATTTTTCCACATACTTTTTCGTGCTGAGGCGTTTTTCTTAGTAAATTGTGGATCCTCATTTTCATAGTGCTTGACTTTATGTTAGTTGAGTCGTTACGTTTTTCTTGGTTTTTATCTTGAGTTATAGAGTTGTTATACCTTTTTGTGGTTACCTTATTATTTACCCCTATTTTTCTAAGTAAAAACCTAACTTGTATTGTTCTATATCGCCTTGTATCACTCTCCATATGGCAGTTCAATGCCTCCTGTATTTAGTCCCTCTTTTTGATTATTGTGATCTTTTACCTATTGACTTCCATGATTCCCTGTTATGTGTATTTATTTATTTTTTTAATTAATCTTAATTTGTTTGTTTTTGTGATTTCCCTATTTGAGTTGATATCAGGACGTTCTGTTTTGTGACCTTGTGTTGTGCTGATATCTGATATTATTGGTTTTCTGACCAAACAATATCCTTTAGTATTTCTTGTAGCTTTGGTTTGGTTTTTGCAAATTCTCTAAACTTGTGTTTGTCTGTAAATATCTTAATTTCGCCTTCATATTTCAGAGAGAGTTTTGCTGGATATATGATCCTTGGCTGGCAGTTTTTCTCCTTCAGTGTTCTGTATATGTCGTCCCATTCCCTTCTTGCCTGCATGGTTTCTGCTGAGTAGTCAGAACATATTCTTATTGATTCTCCCTTGAAGGAAACCTTTCTTTTCTCCCTGGCTGCTTTTAAAATTTTCTGTTTATCTTTGGTTTTGGTGAGTTTGATGATAATATGTCTTGGTGTTTTTCTTTTTGGATCAGTCTTAAATGGGGTTTGGTGAGCATCTTGGATAGATATCCTTTCGTCTTTCATGATGTCAGGGAAGTTTTGTGTCAGGAGTTCTTCAACTATTTTCTCTGTGTTTTCTGTCCCCCCTCCCTGTTCTGGGACTCCAATCACCCGCAGGTTATCCTTCTTGATAGAGTCCCACATAATTCTTAGGGTTTCTTCATTTTTTTTAATTCTTTTATCTGATTTTTTTTCAGCTATGTTGGTGTTGATTCCCTGGTCCTCCAGATGTCCCAGTCTGCGTTCTAATTGCTCGAGTCTGCTCCTCTGACTTCCTAGTGCGTTGTCTAATTCTGTTATTTTATTGTTAATCTTTTGGATTTCTACATGTTGTCTCTCTATGGATTCTTGCAACTTATTAATTTTTCCACTATGTTCTTGAATAATCTTTTTGAGTTCTTCAACAGTTTTATCAGTGTGTTCCTTGGCTTTTTCTGCAGTTATCCTAATTTCATTTGTGATATCATTAAGCATTCTGTAAATTAGTTTTTTATATTCTGTATCTGATAATTCCAAGATTGTATCTTCATTTGGGGAAGATTTTGATTCTTTTGTTTGGGGGGTTGGAGAAGCTGTCATGGTCTGCTTCTTTAAGTGGTTTGATATGGATTGTTGTCTCCGAGCCATCACTGGGAAACTAGTTTTTCCAGAAAATCCGCTGCGTCCAGTCCAAATCCCTGCGGGATGGTTCCCCGGCTCGGATGCTGCTCTTTCTGCTCCAAGATCAGTCACTGCCTCCCGGGCACTTCTCCTACCGGCTGCGTCCCACGCCGCCCGTGGAACCGGCTGGTCCCCCTCCCGGGGTTAGTTCAGGGGGGTGGAGCAGCTCTCTGTGCTTGTGCCGTACCTGACTGGTACGCTGGCTCCAGGCTCTGGAAACAATCGCTGCTTCCCCGTATTAGTTCGTTCTCCGTCTCTAAATCTGTGTTTGTTGTTCAGGGTTCGTAGATTGTTATGTATGTGATCGATTCACTTGTTTTTCCGAGTCTTTGTTGTAAGAGGGATCCGAGGTAGCGTCTGCCTAGTCCGCCATCTTGGCTCCGCCTCCCCTCCATCTTCTTTTGATGCTTCCTGCATCATTTAACATTTAATGAAATATTTATTATTTAATGAAACGTTTACTATTTAATGAAGCTATTGGTAGAAAACAAAGCTCCAGGAATTGACAGAACGCCAATTGAGATGATACCACAAAAAAATGAAATGCTGGAAGTGCTCACTTGTTTATTTCAAGAAATTTGGAAGAAAGCTACTGGGCCAACTACCTAGAAGAGATCCTTATTTGTGCCCATTCCAAACAAAGTCATCCAACAGAATGTGAAAATTATCAGACTATATCATTAAGATCACACACAAGTAAAAATTTGCTGAAAAGAATTCAAAACCAGTTGTAGTGGAACTGTGAGAGGGAAATGCAAAAAAAATTTAAGCTATACTGAGAAGACGGTGTGGAATGAGGCATATCATTGATGATGTCAGAATGATCTTGGCTAGCAGAGAATAACGCAAAAATGTGTACTTTTTTTTTTTTGAGTGTGCAAAGGCATTGCACTCTGTGGATCATAACTAATGATGGATAATGATGTGAAGAATGGAAATTCCAGAACACTAATTGCGCTCATGCAGAACTGGTATATAGAGAGAAGATCAGCTGTTAGAACAGAAAAAGTGGATATTGAGTGGGTTAAAATCAGGAAACTTGTGGGCCAGCAGTGTATTCTTTCACCATATTTGTTAAATTTGTATGCTGAACTAATAATTCCATAAGCTGGACTTAGGAAGAATGTAGCAACAGTACTGAAGGAAGATTTGTTAACAACCTGAATATGCATGACACAACATTGCTTGATGAAAGCATAGAGGTCTTTAAGCACTTACTAAAAAAGACCAAAGACTGCAGCATTCAGTAGGGATTATACTTCACCATAAAGAAAACAAAAGTCCTCACAACTGGACCAATAAGCAACATCATCAGAAATGGGGAAAATATTGATGTTGTCAAGGATTTCATTTTACTCGAATCCACAATCAATGCCCATGGAAGCAATAGTCAAGAAATCAATTGCATTGGGCAAACCTGATGCAAAAGACCTTTTCAAAGTGTTAACAGCAAAGATGATGCTTAGAGAACTAAAGTGTGCCTGACCCAACCCATGGCATTTTCAATCATCTCTTTGCATGGGAAAGCTGGAAATGATTAAGGAAGACAGAAGATGAATTGATGTCTTTATAGTGTCAATACATCAGACTAAGAGTCTTCTATTTTTTATTGTTTCTTTATCTTAATAATCATGATGTCATTTTTCAGGGACTGGTCCCAACAGAAATCATGTCCAAAGTAAATGAGACAAACCCTCTCTATCCTTGGTGTCAAGGAACATTCGGTCTGTATATCTTCCAAGTCAGATTTGTTCGATCTTCTAGCCATCCACGGGATATTCTATATTCTTTGTCAACCATACCGCAAAGCTATTGATTCTTCTTCCACCTTCTTTATTCATTGTACAGCATTCTCATGCACATAAGGCAAGTGAAAACATCATGGATTGGTTCAGGTGCACCTCAATCCTCAAAAATGACCTTTGATTTTCAAAATTTTAAGAGGACTTTTGCAGCAGATGTGCTCAAGGCAATAAGCTGCTTGATTTCTTGATTGCTGCTTCCATGGGTGTCGATTGTGGTTTAAAATCAGAAACACATGCATCAAGGTTGTATCCTTACATGATATGTATTTAATCTGTATGTTGACTAAGCTGAGAGGATGGACTATGTGAAGAAGAATGTGTCATCTGGATTGAAGGAAGACCCATTAACAACCTGCAATAGTGGGAGGACACAACCCAGCTTGATGAAAGCAAAGATGACTGGAAGCACTTACTGATGAAAATCAAGACTACAGCTTTCAGTATGAGCTACACCTGAACATAAAGAAAACAAAAATCCTCACAACTGGATTAATAAGTAACAACATAATAGATGGACAAAACAGAATTACCATAGCAAGCAGCAATAACACACCTAAGTATAAACTCCAAAGAAATGAACTGAAGGACTAAAGCAGGTATTTGTACACCAATGTTTATAGAAGCATGATTCACGGTAGCCAAAGGGTGGAAATACTTAAGTTTCCGTCAACAGATGAACCGATATACAAAATATGATACTTATATGCAATGGAATATTAGTCAGCCATCAAAAAGAGTGGAGTCGTAATGCATGTTATGACATGGATGAAGTACGAAAACGTTATGTAAGTAAAAGAAGCCACACAAAATCTGATAACTATTTTACAGTTCCATTTATACTAGGTATCTAGAATAGGCCAATGAGTTATTGTTTAATGGGCACAGAGTGACTATTTGAGATGAGGAAAATATCCTGGAAATACATATTTGTAATTGTTGTCACAGTATTATGAGTGCACTTAACATCGGTTAATTGTAAACTAAAAAAAAGAAAAATGTTGAAGTGGCAACAACTATGTTATGTGTATTTTACCACAATAAAATTAAAACAAAATAAAAACACATGGAAAATTTTGCTGAGTACTCCAGCCAACAACTCCAGCCTCTGATTAATTTAGTTTTGAATAAGGTCTTTACATAATGCATCCATAAAGAGTTTGTTCTCATTACCCACTCTACTTTGCTGTATGTATTTGTATGTTTTACATAAACTTTTTATCTCTATATTTGCCATACTAGAGGGCCCAGGATTGTGCAGATGACCTTCATGCTTGGCTATTAACAAAAAGTTTGGGGGATCACCTAGAAGCACCTTGGAAGAAAGGCCTGGCACTCTACTTCCAAAAAAATCTTCCATGCGAAACTCTATGGAGCACGTCTACTCTGACACACATGAGGTCACCACGAGTCAAAAGTGACTGGGAGGTAATTTTTTTCCTTTAAGTGGGTGGGCAAATGGCTTGAGAATGTCCAAGAGAACAACCTGAGTATGACACGAGGGATCAAAGTGTTATGCGCAGTTACTTTGCCTTCCCCTTGGCTATTTCTCTGTTCAGTGAAAGTCAGAGAGAATGGCAGAGAGGTTTGGAAGGAATCTGTGCAACTAACTATGCCTACACCCTGCTTTAGAAAATATAGAGATTAAGCAGGAACCTGTGGAACATTACTTCATAGTCTTCCTATTACTCGGCAATAAAAAAGGAAAACAAAAAGATAAATGAACTCAGACAAGAAAATGAAAAGGGCAGACAGAGAAAAGGAACAAGTATTTTAAATGCTAATGTGGCAACCCAAGTCCTTCTAAGGTTTCTGACTGAAAGGTAATAAAGCGGTCCCTCAGGCTAGTTTTCCTGAGGATAATTAGCAGGGTGCGTTGATCCAGACTTCAAAATACTGGGCTTGCTGTTTCAGATCTAAGAAAGAAATATGACTGAGCTTCTCTAAGGTTTAAGGATTGATTGACTGGAATTCAAGGGGTTTGGTTTGGGTTCTCAGCCTCCCGTACTGCCACCATTTCTGTTTAACAAGCAGGCTGATGGGGGAGGGGCTTCACGGTCGCTGTAGGTGGTCTTGAGGCTCCACAGGGAACATGATGGGGAGAGCTTGGAAAGACGATGCTTCCAGCCACAGGCATCAACGCGAGATTGCCTGCGAGCAGTTCTCCTGGAGATCAGATGTGACAGGAGGGTTTCTGGCTGGGTGGAGTGAGGAAACGTATGGTGCAGGCTCCCCGCTTGGGGCACCGATTTCACCCACGTCATGAGTTGTCCCCAACTGAGGAGCCACGCACAAAACCTGTTGCCCTCCAGTTGATTTTCACTCATAGCGACCCTAGAAGACGGAGTAGAAATGCCCCATTGGGTTTCCAAGGAGCGCCTGGTGGATTTGAACTGCCGGGCCTTTGGTGAGCAACTGCTGCACTTAGACAGTACGCCACCAGGGTATCCAGCTGAGGACTGAGAGTACGCCACCAGGGTATCCAACTGTGAACGGAGAGACAAATGAGTACCTCTGGAGGTAGGCACAGTAGAAAGGAGCCACCACCATGTGCCCGTAGGTGCAGCCTGGACCTCCTGCACCGCTAATGACCAGGGTCCAGCCACGTTCCATCTGGAAGGCCAAGATGACCCTCTCTGTCCTGTGCAGGGTGCCCTCTGCAGGCTGGCCCTGGTAGTGCAGAGGCTGCCCTGAGTCTGAGCGAGGCAAGGGGCGGGGTAGGAGTAGGAGCAGTCTCCGCCCCTGGCCGTCACTGATTGGTTGCGTTTGGCGACGTCGCCAGTGGCACGACAATGCCTGGGCACGAGAGAGCTGTGGCTAGAGCTTTGAGTGTTACGTTGAATACAAGTGGTGAAAACGGGAATCTTAGTTTTGTACTTGATACTAGCTGCTGTGTTTCCAGGATTTCTCCAGTGATTATGATGCTAATTGTGGGTTTTCCACAAATTTCTTTTTGAGGTTAAGCATCCTTCCATTCTTAGTTTATTGAGTTTTTTCTTCATCAAAGTGTATTGGATTTTGTCCAATTTATTTCTGCATTAATTGAGATGACCTAGTACTTCACATTGTGTACTGATTTTAGTACGCTGAACCAACTTTGCATAATGGGACTACATTCTATTTGGACATTGAATATAATCCTGATAATATTCTCTTGGAGTTTCCTAGCGTGCTGTTCAGGATTTTTGCATGCAGAGTCCTAAGATGTATTTGGTCTGTAGTTGTGTTGTTTCATTTCAGTGAATTTGTAGCTTTGATACCAAAGTAATGACAGACGCATACAATGAGTTAGAAAGTGTTCCCTCCACCAGTATTTTGGAAGACCTTGATTTTGCTTCCTTCTTCCTGATTTATTGACTTTCTACCAGTGTAACTTTTTTTTAAATAATTTTTATTGAGCTTTAAGTGAACGTTTACAAATCAAGTCAGTCTGTCACATATAAGCTTATATACACCTTACTCCATACTCCTACTTGCTCTCCGCCTAATGAGTCAGCCCTCCCAGTCTCTCCTTTCTGACAATTTTGCCAGTTTCTAACCCTCTCTACCCTCCTATCTCCCCTCCAGACAGGAGATGCCAACAAAGTCTCAAGTGTCCACCTGATACAAGTAGCTCACTCTTCATCAGCATCTCTCTCCAACCCATTGTCCAGTCCCTTCCATATCTGATGAGTTGTCTTCGGGAATGGTTCCTGTCCTGGGCCAACAGAAGGTATGGGGAGCATGACCGCTGGGATTCCCCTAGTCTCAGTCAGACCATTGTCTGGTCTTTTTATGAGAATTTGGGGTCTGCATCCCACTGATCTCCTGCTCCCTCAGGGGTTCTCTGTTGTGCTCCCTCTCAGGGCAGTCGTTGGTTGTGGCCGGGCACCATCTAGTTCTTCTGGTCTCAGGATGATGTAAGTCTCTGGTTCATGTGGCCCTTTCTGTCTCTTGGGCTCATAGTTATCGTGTGACCTTGGTGTTCTTCATTCTCCTTTGATCCAGGTGGGTTGAGACCAATTGATGCATCTTAGGTGGCTGCTTGCTAGCATTTAAGACCCCAGACTCCCCATTTCAAAGTGGGATGCAGAATGTTTTCATAATAGTATTATTTTCCCAATTGACTTAGAAGTTCCCTTAAGCCATAGTCCCCAAACTCCCGCCCTTGCTCCGCTGACCTTTGAAGCATTCAGTTTATCTCAGAAACTTCTTTGTTTTGGGTCCAGTCCATTTGAGCTGACCTTCTGTGTATTGAGTATTGTCCTTCCCTTCACCTAAAGTAGTTCTTATCTACTAACTAATTAGTAAATAACCCTCTCCTACCCTCCCTCCCTCCCCGCCTTGTAACCACAAAAGTATGCGTTCTTCTCAGTTTATACTATTTCTGAAGATCTTATAAAAGTGGTCTTATAAAATATTTGTCCTTTTGCCTCTGACTAATTTCGCTGAGCATAATGCCTTCCAGGTTCCTCCATGTTATGAAATGTTTCACAGATTCATCACTGTTCTTTATCGATGGGTAGTATTCCATTGTGTGAATATACCACAATTTATTTACCCATTCATCCGTTGATGGACACCTTGGTTGCTTCCAGCTTTTTGCTATGGTAAACAGTTCTGCAATAAACATGCGTGTGCATATATCTGTTCGTGTAAGGGCTCTTATTTCTCTAGGGTATATTCCGAGGAGTGGGACTTCTGGGTTTTATGGTAGTTCTATTTCTACCTTTTTAAGAAAACACCAGATAGATTTCCAAAGTGGTTGTACCATTTGACATTCCCACCAGCAGTGTATAAGAGTTTCAATCTCTCCACAGCCCCTCCAACATTTATAATTTTGTGTTTTTTGGATTAATGCCAGCCTTGGTGGAGTGAGATGGAATCTCATCGAAGTTTTAATTTGCATTTCTCTAATGGCTAATGATCGAGAGCATTTCCTCATGTGTCTGTTATCTGCCTGAATATCTTTCTTAGTGAAGTGAGTGTTCATATCCTTTGCCCACTTTTTGATTGGGTTGTTTGTCTTTTTGTGGTTGAGTTTTAACAGAATCACATAGATTTTAGAGATCAGACACTGGTCGGAAATGTCATAGCTGAAAATTCTTTCCCAGTCCGTAGATGGTCTTTTTAATCTTTTGGTGAAGTCTTTAGATGAGCATAGGTGTTTGATTTTTAGGAGCTCCCAGTTATCTGGTTTCTCTTCGTCAGTTTTGGTAATATTTTGTATTCTGTTTATGCCTTGAATTAGGGCTTCTAAAGTTGCCCCTATTTTTTCTTCCATGATCTTTATCGTTTTAGTTTTTATGTTTAGGTCTTTGATCCACTTGGAGTTAGTTTTTGTGCATGGTGTGAGGCATGGGTCCTGTTTCATTTTTTCGCAAATGGATATCCAGCTATGCCATCACCATTTGTTAAAAAAGATTATCTTTTCTGCAATTAACTGACACGGGGCCTTTGTCAAATATGAGCTGCTCATATGTGCATGGATTTATATCTGGGTTCTTAATTCTATTCCATTGGTCTATGTGCCCGTTGTTGTACCAGTACCAGGCTGGTTTGACTACTGTGGCTGTATAATAGGTTCTGAAATCAGGTAGAGTGATGCCTCCCACTTTCTTCTTTTTCAGTAATGCTTTACTTATCCAAGGCTTCTTTCCCTTCCATATGAAGTTGGTGATTTGTTTCTCCATCACACTAAAAAATGTCATTGGAATTTGGATCGGAAGTGCATTGTATGTATAGATGGCTTTTGGTAGAATAGACATTTTTACTATGTTAAGTCTTCCTATCCATGAGCAAGGTATGTTTTTCCACTTAAGTAGGTCCTTTTTAGTTTCTTGCTCTAGTACTTTGTAGTTTTCTTTGTATAGGTCTTTTACATCTTTGGTAAGATTTATTCCTAAGTATTTTATCTTCTTGGGAGCTACTGTGAATGGCATTGATTTGGTGATTTCCTCTTCGATGTTCTTTTTGTTGATGTAGAGGAATCCAAGTGATTTTTGTATGTTTATCTTATAACCTGAGACTCTCCCAAACTCTTCTATTAGTTTCAGTAGTTTTCTGGAGGATTCCTCAGGGTTTTCTGTGTATAAGATCATGTCATCTCCAAATAGAGATAATTTTACTTCCTCCTTGCCAATCCGGATACCCTTTATTTCTTTGTCTAGCCTAATTGACCTGGCTAGGACTTCTACCACGATGCTGAATAAGAGCGGTGATAAAGGGAATCCTTGTCTGGTTCCCGTTCTCAAGGGAAATGCTTTCAAGCTTTCTCCATTTAGGGTGATGCTGGCTGTTGGCTTTGCATAGATGCCCTTTATTATGTTGAGGAATTTTCCTTCAATTCCTATTTTGCTGAGAGTTTTTATCATAAAAGGGTGTTGCACTTTGTCAAATGCCTTTTCTGCATCAATTGATAAGATTATGTGGTTTTTGTCTTTTGTTTTATTTATGTGGTGGATTACATTAATGGCTTTTCGAATATTAAACCAGCCTTGCATACCTGGTATAAATCCCACTTGATCATGGTGAATTATTTTTTTGATATGTTGTTGAATTCTATTGGCTAGAATTTTGTTGAGGATTTTTGCATCTATGTTCATGAGGGATATAGGTCTGTAATTTTCTTTCTTTGTAATGTCTTTACCTGGTTTTGGTATCAGGGAGATGGTGGCTTCATAGAATGAGTTGGGTAGTATTCCGTCATTTTCTATGCTTTGAAATACCTTTAGTAGTAATGGTGTTAACTCTTCTCTGAAAGTTTGGTAGAACTCTGCAGTGAAGCTGTCCGGGCCAGGGGTTTTTTTTGTTGGGAGTTTTTTGATTACCGTTTCAATCTCTTTTTTTGTTATGGGTCTATTTATTTGCTCTACTTCTGAATGTGTTAGTTTAGGTAGGTAGTGTTTTTCCAGGAATTCATCCATTTCTTCTAGGTTTGCATATTTGTTAGAGTACAATTTTTGGTAACAATCTGATATGATTCTTTTAATTTCAGTTGCTTCTGTTGTGATGTGATCCTTCTCATTTTTATTCGGGTTATTTGTTTCCTTTCCTGTATTTCTTTAGTCAGTCTAGCCAATGGTTTATCAATTTTGTTAATTTTTTCAAAGAACCAGCTTTTGGCTTTGTTAATTCTTTCAATTGTTTTTCTGTTCTCTAATTTATTTAGTTCAGCTCTAATTTTTATTATTTGTTTTCTTCTGGTGCCTGATGGATTCTTTTGTTGCTCACTTTCTATCTGTTCAAGTTGTAGGGACAGTTCTCTGATTTGGGCTCTTTCTTCTTTTTGTATGTGTGCATTTATCGATATAAATTGACCTCTGAGCACTGCTTTTGCTGTGTCCCAGAGGTTTTGATAGGAAGTATTTTCATTCTCGTTGCTTTCTAAGAATTTCCTTATTCCCTCCTTAATGTCTTCTATAACAGTCTTTTTTCAGGAGGGTATTGTTCAGTTTCCAAGTATTTGATTTCTTTTCCTTAGTTTTTCTGTTATTGATTTCTAGTTTTTTTGCCTTGTGGTCTGAGAAGATGCTTTGTAATATTTCGATGTTTTGAATTCTGGAAATGTTTGTTTTATGACCTAATATGTGATCTATTCTAGAGAATGTTCCATGTGCACTAGAAAAAAAAGTATACTTTGCAGCAGTTGGGTGGAGAGTTCTGTATAAGTCAATGAGGTCAAGTTGGTTGATTGTTGTAATTAGGTCTTCCGTGTCTCTATTGAGCTTCTAACTGGATGTCCTGTCCTTCTCTGAAAGTGGTGTGTCAGTCTCCTGGTATAATTGTGGAGGTGTCTATCTCACTTTTCAGTTCTGTTAAAATTTGATTTATGTATCTTGCAGCCCTGTCATTGGGTTCATAAATATTTAATATGGTTATGTCTTCCTGATCAATTTTCCGTTTTATCATTATGTAGTGTCCTTCTTTATCCTTTGTGGTGGATTTAAGTCTAAAGTCTATTTTGTCAGAAATTAATATTGCTACTCCTCTTCTTTTTTGCTAATTGTTTGCTTGATATATTTTTTTCCATCCTTTGAGTTTTAGTTTGTTTGTGTCTCCAAGTCTAATGTGTGTCTCTTGTAGGCAGCATATAGACGGATCGTTTTTCTTTATCCAGTCCGAGACTCTCTGTCTCTTTATTGGTGCATTTAGTCCATTCACATTCAGCGTAATTACAGATAAATGTTTAGTGTTGTCATTTTGATGCCTTTTATGTGTATTGTTGACAATTTCATTTTTCCACATACTTTTTTGTGCTGAGACGTTTTTCTTAGTAAATTGTGAGATCCTCATTTTCGTAGCGTTTGTCTTTATGTTTGTTGAGTCGTTACTTTTTTCTTGGCTTTTATCTTGAGTTATGGAGTTGTTATACCTCTTTGTGGTTACCTTAATATTTACCCCTATTTTTCTAAGTAAAAACCTAACTCGTATTGTTCTATATCACCTTGTATCACTCTCCGTATGGCAGTTCTATGCCACCTGTATTTAGTCCCTCTTTTTGATTATTGTGATCTTTTACATATTGACTTCAGTGATTCCCTGTTATCAGCATTTTTTTTTAATTAATCTTAATTTGTTTTTGTGATTTCCCTATTTGAGTTGATATCAGGATGTTCTGTTTTGTGACCTTGTGTTGTGCTGGTATCTGATATTATTAGTTTTCTGACCAAACAATATCCTTTAGTATTTCTTGTAGCTTTGGTTTGGTTTTTGCAAATTCTCTAAACTTGTGTTTATCTGTAAATATCTTAATTTCGCCTTCATATTCCAGAGAGAGTTTTGCTGGATATATGATCCTTGGCTGGCTGTTTTTCTCCTTCAGTGCTCTGTATATGTCGTCCCATTCCCTTCTTGCCTGCATGGTTTCTGCTGAGTAGTCTGAACTTATTCTTATTGATTCTCCCTTGAAGGAGACCTTTCTTTTCTCCCTGGCTGCTTTTAAAATTTTCTTTTTATCTTTGGTTTCGGCAAATTTGATGATAATATGTCTTGGTGTTTTCCTTTTTGGATCAATCTTAAATGGGGTTCAATGAGCATCTTGGATAGATATCCTTTCGTCTTTCATGATGTCAGGGAAGTTTTCTGTCAGCAGATCTTCAACTATTTTCTTTGTGTTTTCTATCCTCCCTCCCTGTTCTGGGACTCCAATCACCCGCAGGTTATCCTTCTTGATAGAGTCCCACATAATTCTTAGGGTTTCTTCATTTTTTTTTTTAATTCTTTTATCTGATTTTTTTTCAGCTATGTTGGTGTTAATTCCCTGGTCCTCCAGATGTCCCAGTCTGCATTCTAATTGCTCGAGTCTGCTTCTCTGACTTCCTATTGCGTTGTCTAATTCTGTAATTTTATTGTTAATCTTCTGGATTTCCACATGCTGTCTCTCTATGGATTCTTGCAACTTATTAATTTTTCCACTATGTTCTTGAATAATCTTTTTGAGTTTTTCAACTGTTTTATCAGTGTGTTCCTTGGCTTTTTCTGCAGTTTGCCTTATTTCATTTCTGATGTCTTGAAGCATTCTGTAAATTAGTTTTTTATATTCTGTATCTGATAATTCCAGGATTGTATCTTCATTTGGGAAAGATTTTGATTCTTTTGTTTGGGGGGTTGTAGAAGCTGTCATGGTCTGCTTCTTTATGTGGTTTGATATCGACTGCTGTCTCCGAGCCATCACTGGGAAACTTGTTTTTCCAGAAAATCTGCTAAAAAAAATGCAGTCAGATCCCTATCAGAACTGCCTTTGGATTATAACCGCCACCTTGTTCCCTGTAAGGATGAAAGTCCGAGATTTGGATCATATATGCTTGGCTGTAGCTGGTTTTGTGTTTTTAGTCCAATTAGGGAAGGATTTTTGGTCCCTGGGTTTTTTGTGGTTCTTTCTCTCAGGCCGGAAGAATGGGTTAGGAAAAGACCAAAAGAAAAAAAAAGGGGAGGGGAAGCAAAGCCGCCGGGGAGCCGGAGCCATTCTCCCTCTGGCTCAGGAAATTCCAATGTTAATGAAGCTGCCTGGGAAGGGTGGGGGAAAGATGAAAGAGATAGGAGAGTAGCACCTCGGAATATAGCCAGCGTTGCTTGTCTTGCTTGGAATGACTATTTTATCTGAGATTCCCGCCGGGCGTGTCGCCTATGTGTGCTGGCTGTGTGGAGATTGCCCCCGGGGCTCTGGCCCGCTGAAGCTGCAGTCAGATCCTCCGCTGCCAGTCCAAAGCCCAGCGTCAAGGTTCCCCTGCTCGGACGCTGCACTCCCGGCTCCAAAATCAGTCACTGCCTCCCGGGGACTTCTCGTCCAGCCAGCTGCGTCACCATGCCGCCCCCGTGAAACAGCTGGGCCCCCTCCCGGGGTTAGTTCAGAGGAGTAGAGCTGCGCCCGTGCTTGCGCCATGACTGAGCCCAGTCAAAAGCCCGGCGCCAAGGTTCCCCAGCTGGGACACTGCTCTCGGCTCCAAAATCAGTCACTGTCTCCTGGGGACTTCTCGTCCTGCCAGCCGCGTCGCCGTGCCACCTCTGAGGACCAGCTGGGCCCCCTCCGAGGTTAGTTCAGAGGAGTAGAGCTGCTCCCCATGCTTGCGCAGTGACAGCGCCCTATCAAAAGCCCGGCGCTAAGGTTCCCCAGCTGGGACGCTGCACTCCTGGCTCCAAAACCAGTCACTGCCTCCCAGGGACTTCTCCCACCAGCTGCTCCCCACACTGCCCACGGACTGGCTGGGCCCCCTCCCGGGTTCAGTTCAGGGGGGTAGGGCTGCGCCCCTTGTTTGCACCATCACAAGATTTATGAGTCTAGTTCCCCTGGGCCCAGAAGCCCGGCGCCAAGGTTACCTGACTGGGACGCTGGCTCCAGGCTCCGAAAACAGTCGCTGCTTCCCCGTATTTGTTTGTTTTCTGTCTCTAAATCTGTGTTTGTTGTTCAGGGTTCATAGATTGTTATGTATATGATTGATTCACTTGTTTTTCCAAGTCTGTGTTGCAAGAGGGATCCGAGGTAGTGTCTATGTAGTCCGCCATCTTGGCCCCGCCTCTCCATGATATTTTTTGATGTGATCAGTCAATCAGTTGTAAGTGGAACTTCCTTGGGGGTGTGGCCTGAATCCAGTATGTATATAGACACTCTGCGAAAGTTCACATTGGTATCCTGCATCTGGTTCATCATCATCTGTCCTACTGACGTAGTGGCCTACCACATTGCCTGCAAAACTTTGGAATCATCCGCCCTCACAGTCGGTGAGTCAGTGTCCCACTCTCTGACCTGCCAATTTTGGGTTCATCAGCCCCTGGAGGTAAGTTATGCCTGACCCACTGACTTGGGACTTGCCAGTTCTACAGTTGCATAAGCCATCTCCTTAGATAAATCTCCCTTATGTGTACGTACTCTTCACTGGTTCTGCTTGTCTAGAGAACCCAACCTAAGACACTTGGTGAACACTTTTGCCTTCTCTTCATAACCTTCTTTTAATCATTTTTAACCTGCCATAGCCACCTAAATTTCCTCCTCAGTGTTTCTCTTTCTAATTCTGGACCAACTAGTTTCTTTCATTTCAGTGCAAAATTACTATCTTTTCACTTGAACATACTCCATAATCTTATACTATTCTAAGGTACTTGGAAATTCCTTTGAAATTGACATAAAGTTTTATAAGAAGTTCACTTTCATTAATTCCTGGGAATACTTGAACTGTTAAATATATAGAAGCACTTATTTATCATTAAATCAAACAAAAGAAATCTCTTTAACAGAATATTACAATCTAACAATACCATCCATAGGTAAGAAAATATTCCATTTTCATAACTCTATCTTCTGTGTGCTTTAAATAGTTCTTTATAGAAGTAAATTTAGAATAAATTGTATTATTTCGAGGCTTTGTTACATTGGTCAAAATAAACAACCCATAGTTTTCCTTTTTTGGTGCACTTTTCAAATGAGCCAACTAGTACCAACGTTTCTCAGGGTAACTACTGAAAGCCCAGATCATAAAACAGGCATATGAAGCACTTTTTTATAGAGCAGAGTTAAAGTAAGCTCATGATGCTGTTCAGAAAAACAAAAATTAAAAATCCTGAACTAAATGTTCTTTCTAAGTCAAAACCACAGTACTCAAGTTAAAAACTCATTCACTTTTTTTTTTTTTAGATGATCCACCACAAAAGTTGTCTAAGTGGACATGATTTTGGGGGAAAAACACAGATTTGCTAGTGTATCAAGCCAACTTAAACATCAGGCTCACAAGGTCTAAACCAAACACATTGTAGTTAAATTGATTTTTATTCATAGGGACCTCACAGAACAGAGGAGAATTGTGTCAAAGGGTTTGCCAAGGCTGTAAATCTTACAGAAGCAGACTGCCACATCTTTCGTGGAGCAGCTTTTGGGTTTAAGCCACCAAAATTTCATTTAGCAGCTGAGTGTTTAATCACTGTGCCATGAGGGCAGTTTTCAGGGGCAAATTTATAGTTATAAATGTCTACAATAACAAAAGAAGAAAAGACCCTAACTTTAAATCTTGAGGAACTAGAAAAATAGCAATTCATCATCAATAGTAGTGTAAGGAAGGAAATAAAATATACTAGAGCACACATATAAATGAAACAGAAAAAAAGCAATCAAGAGAATCAATAAAACCAAGAATTAACTCTTTGAAAAGAGCAACAAAATGGATAAGTCGTAGCTAAACTGGCAAAAAAAAAAAAAAAAGAGGGAGATGTTCGTAACTAAAATCAGAAATTAAATTGATAATGCAAAACCCATTCCTGACTCATGGTGATCTGACAGGCTGGAGTAGAACTGCCCCATAGAGTTTGCAAGGCTGAAATCTTTACAGAATCTGATTGTCATATCTCTCCTATAGAGTGGCTGGTGGAATTTGAACCACTGACCTTTTGGTCAGAAGCTGAGTGTTTAACCACTGCACCACTAGGAGTCTTTGAAAGTGTGAACACTACCAACAAGTTTGTAGAAATTAAGGGGATTATAACAATAGTATAAACAATTCTGTGCTAAAATCCTAGATAACCTAAACAGAATAACTAAATTGACAGAAACATACACACTACCTAAATTGGATTAAGAAGAAATAGAAACTGACCTATAACAAGAAAAGAGGTCAAAATTGCAATCAAACATCCCAGCAGGGAAAAGACCTTTACAAGAAGGCTTCATTCGTAAATTCTACCAAATACTAAGGCATTAGAAACAATCCTTCTCAAACACTTGTTAAAAATAGAGGAGGAAACATTTCTTAACTTATCCTGTGAGGCCAGCATTGTTGTGATAAAAAAAAAAAGACAGAAAAAGATGCCTGCCTCAAGAGAAAAGGTACAGCAAAAGAAATAGCCTTCATGATTATAGATACAAAAGTCCTCACTGAAATAGTAGGAAAACAAATACAACAGCATATTAAAATGATTCTATACCATGACCAAGTAGGATTTCTCCTAGGATGTAAGACAATTTTCAATATAAGAACAGTAATATTTTTATACAAATAATGCACACCTTCCATGCTTGTTTTCCACCCATGCCCTCCCTGCTGTGAAGTATTTCCATAAGCGCCACAATGTCAAACGTAATTAATATGTAAAAAATTAGCATAGTGCACTGAAGGATACCTTGTGGTAGGAAGGGATGTATGGCAAACAAGCATAGAAGGTGTGCATTATTTGAGTAAAAACATGATAATTCTCTTAATTGATTAAAAACAGGCAAGTGACAAAATCTAACACTCTTTTAAAATAAAGGTATTCAACAAACTAGGTATAGTAGAAAACTCCTTAATATAAAGTTTATTTATAATAAAAACACAACACAGGAGGCAGAGGGTGGGGCCAAGATGGCTGACTAGGTACAAGCTACCTCAGATCCCTCTTACAACAAAGACTCGGAAAAACAAGTGAATCGATCACATACATGACAATCTACGAACTCTGACCATCAAACACAGATCTAAAGGGTTGACCTGAGAGCCAGGTGAGCGAAAAGCTGCATCCTGAAACAGCAACTGCCTCTGAAGCCGGTGACCGGCACCATAGCCTTGAGCCCTTGTGGTTCCCTGGTGCCGAGTGGTGAGGCTGATTGCAGCTTGTTGAGGCGGGGCAGGCACGGGACACAGCCCTAACCCTCAGCCCCCTGGGGTAACCTCCATAGAGACTCAGCCAGTGCAAGCAGGCTGCACACTGACATGGCTAACGGAAGAACGAGCAACCACAGGGAAGCAGCGACTGTTTTCGGAGCCTGGAGCCAGCATCCCAGTCAGAAAACCTTGGCGCCAGGCTTTGCATTGGGTGCAGGGGAGCTGGGCATGGCATCCTGAGATGGCGCAAACATGGGATGCAGCCCTAGCCCCCAGAAGTGACCTCGGGGCAAGCCCAGCCAGTGCCTGCAGGCAGCACAGTGATGCAGCTGACAGGAGGAGAAGTCACTGGGAGGCAGCAACTGTTTTGGAGCCTGGAGTTCAGCGTCCCAGCCAGGGAACCTTGGCGCTGGGCTTTGGACAGGGAGTGGAAGAGCTGACCATGGCTCCTGAGACAGCACAAGCACAAGACGCGGGCCTGACCCTCGGGGGAAATCTCAACCCAGGCAGTGCACACAGGCTACATGCCCCTGGGGAATCTCAGATAAAACAGTCATCACCAAGCAAGATAAGTAACTTTGTCTATATTCCTGGGTGCTACTTTCTCCTATCTATCTGATTCCTCCCCTCCCTTCCCAGGCAGCTTCATTAACATTGGAATTTCCGGGGCCAGAAAGTGAAATGCTCTGCAGTTTTTTGTTTTTTGTTTTGTCTTTTCCTAACCCATTCTCCTGGCCTGAGAGAAGCAGCTACAAGAAACCCAGGGATCAAAAATCCTTCCCTGACACCCCAAATTTGGAATAAAAGTACAGAAACAGCTCCACCCAAGCATATGCGATCCACAGTCTTGAACTTTCCTCCCTACAGGGAAAAAGGTGGCTGTTATAAAGCAAAAGCAATTCTGATACTGATCTGAATGTAATTGTTTTAGCAGATTACTGGAAAGACAAGTTCTCCAGGTCTGATATCTCTACCTATTAAACAGAGCCCTCACTGACCCACAACGGGGAACTGAGGGCTGAAGCTCCACCCATACCACTTAGCCTCCTGCCATAGGGATCTGAGGATAATGACACCTACCGATCTGTAGAGGTATCAGCATTGGGTGCCTAAGGCACAGCTGTGCAACCCACCCACCAAAGTCCTTTAGGAATAGAGACACACCTACCTCACTGGCACTTGGGGGAAGTCTGTCAGCATCCTGTCCCCCCCCGGAATGTGACTCCCTGCTGCTACTAGAATCTGGTGCACACAACTATCACTATTACTCCTGTAAGCAAATACGTGACAGTCTACCCCACACACTTGGTGACCCAAAATCAGATTCTACTCAAGAATAGTGAATGGACTCTTAGGCTTATATTTCTGGTAACAGCTCAAAGCAGCTGGTAATAAGACATTAGTGATTCAAAGGCTACAACAATCGAGACAGCGCAATCTAGTAGCCCATCTATGACTGAAAGAAAATAAAACAAGATAAGACTCAGTGAGCAAATATAAAATAAATCACTACAATATCTTAGAGATGGCTCGGAGACAGCAGTCGATATCAAACCACATAAAGAAGCAGACTATTATTGCTTCTACAACTCCCCAAATTACAGAATCGAAATCTTTCCCAAATGAAGATACAATCCTGGAATTACCAGGTGCAGAATATAAAAAACTAATTTACAGAATGCTTCAAGACATCAGGCATGACCTCATAAATGAAATAAGGCAATTTACAGAAAAAGCCAAGGAACACACTGATAAAGCAGTTGAAGAAATCAAAAAGATTATTCAAGAACATAGGGGAAAAATTAATAAGCTGCAAGAATCCATAGAGAGACAGCATTCAGAAATCCAAAAGATTAACAGTAAAATTACAGAATTAGACAACTCAAAAGGAAGTCAGAGGAGCAGAATCGAGCAATTGGAATGCAGAGTGGGGGAGGTGGAGGATAAGGCAATTGACACCAATATAGTTGGAGACAAATCAGGAAAAAGAATTTTAAAAAATGAAGAAACCCTAAGAATCATGTGGGACTCTATCAAGAAGAATAACATGCGTGTGATTGGAGTTCCAGAACAGGGAGGGATAACAGAACATACAGAGAGAATAGTTGAAGATCTGTTGGCAGAAAACTTCCCCGACATCATGAAAGACGAAAGCGTATCTATCCAAGATGCTCATCAAACCCCATATAAGATTGATCCAAAAAGAAAATCACCAAGACATATTATCATTGAACTTGCCAAAACCAAAGATAAAGAGAAAATTTTAAAAGCAGCCAGGGATAAAAGAAAGGTCTCCTACAAAGGAGAATCAATAAGTTCAGACTACTCAGCAGAAACCATGCAGTCAAGAAGGCAATGGGATGACATATATAGAGCACTGAAGGAGAAAAACTGTCAGCCAAGGATCATATATCCAGCAAAACTCTCTCTCAAATATGAACGTGAAATTAAAACCTTTACAGATGAACACAAGCTTAGAGAATTTGCAAAAACCAAACCAATGCTACAAGAAATACTAAAGAAAATTGGTCAGAAAATCAATAATAGCAGATACCAGCACAAGACAAGGTCACAGAACAGAACATCCTGATATCAACTCAAATAGCGAAGTCACAAAAACAAATTAAGATTAATTCGAAAAAGAAAAAAATGCTCAAAACAGGGAATCATTGAAGTCATTAAGTAAAAGATCACAATACCAAAAAGAGGGACAAAATACAGGTGGCATAGAACTGCCATATGGAGAGGAAAACAAGGCGATATAGGACGATACAAGTTAGGTTTTTACTTAGAAAAATAGGGGTAAATATTAAGGTAACCACAAAGAGATATAACAATTCCACAACTTAAAATAAAAACCGAGAAAACATAACGACTCAGCAAACATAAATTCAACTACTATGAAAATGAGGAACACACAATTTACAAAGAAAATGTCTCAGCACAAAAAAGTAACTGGAAAAATGTAATCGTCAACAATGCACACAAAAAGGCATCAAAATGACAGCACTAAACACATAATTATCTATCATTACGCTGAACGTAAATGGACTAAATGTACCAATAAAGAGACAGAGAGTCTCAGACTGGTTAAAGAAACACGATCTGTCTATATGCTGCCTACAAGAGACACACCTTAGACTTAGAGACACAAACAAACTAAAATTCAAAGGATGGAAAAAAATATATCAAGCAAGCAACAATCAAAAAAGAGCAGGAGTAGCAATATTAATTTCTGACAAAATAGACTTTAAAGTTAAATCCACAACAAAGGATAAAGAAGGACACTACATAATGATTAAAGGAACAATTGACCAGGAAGATATAACCATATTAAATATTTATGCACCCAATGACAGGGCTGCAAGATACATAAAACGAACTTGAACAGAACTGAAAAGTGAGATAGACACCTCCACAATTATACTAGGAGACTTCAACACACCACTTTTGGAGAAGGACAGGACTTCCAGTAAGAAGCTCAATAGAGACATGGAAGACCTAATTGCTACAATCAACCAGCTTGACCTCATTGACTTATACAGAACTCTCCACCCAACAGTTGCAAAGTATACTTTTTTTCTAGCCCACATGGAACATTCTCTAGAATAGACCGCATATTAGGTCATAAAACAAACCTGTGCAGAATCCAAAACATCAGAATATTACAAAGCATCTTCTCAGACCACAAGGCCATAAAAGTGGAAATCAATAACAGAAAAATCAGGGAACGAAATCAAATACTTGGAAACTGAACGATATCCTGCCGAAAAAAGACTGGGTTATAGAAGACATTAAGGATGGAATAAAGAAATTCATGAAATGCAACGAGAATGAAAACACTTCATATCAAAATCTCTGCAACACAGCAAAAGCAATGCTCAGAGGTCAATTTATATCAATGAATGCACGCATACATAAAGAAGAAAGAGCCAAAATCAGAGAACTGTCCCTACGACTTGAACAAATAGAAACCGAGCAACAAAAGAATCCATCTGGCACCAGAAGAAAACAAATAATAAAAACTAGAGCTGAACTAAATGGATTAGAGAACAGAAAAACAATTGAAAGAATTACCAAAGCCAAAAGCTGGTTCTTTGAAAAAATTAACAAAATTGATAAACCATTGACCAGACTGACTAAAGAAATACAGGAAAGGAAACAAATAACCCGAATAAGTAACAAGTTGGGCCATATAACAACACACCCAACTGAAATTAAAAGAATCATATCAGATTATTACAAAACATTGTACTCTAGCAAACTCGCAAACCTACAAGTAATGGATGAATTCCTAGAAAAACTCTACCTACCTAAACTAACACAATCAGAAGTGGAACAACTAAATAGACCCATAACAAAAAGAGAGATTGAAAAGGTAATAAAAAAAAAAAAAAACCAACTGAAAAAAAGCCCTGGCCCAGACAGCTTCGCTGCAGAGTTCTACCAAACTTTCAGAGAAGAGTTAACACCACTACTACTAAAGGTATTTCAAAGCATAGAAAATGATGAAATACTACCCAACTCATTCTATGAATCCACCATATCCCTGATACCAAAGCCAGGTAAAGATATCACAAAAAAAGAAAATTACAGACCTATATCCCTCAAGAACATAGACGCAAAAATCCTCAACAAAATTCTAGTCAATAGAATTCAACAACATATCAAAAAAATAATGCACCACGACCAAGTGGGATTTATACCAGGTATGCAAGGCTGGTTTAATATTCGAAAAACCGTTAATGTAATCCACCATATAAATAAAACAAAAGACAAAAACCACATGATCTTATCAATTGATGCAGAAAAGGCATTTGACAAAGTCCAACACCCATTCATGGTAAAAACTCTCAGCAAAATAGGAATTGAAGGAAAATTCCTCAACACAACAAAGGGCCTCTATACAAAGCCAACAGCCAACATCACTCTAAATGGAGAGAGCCTGAAAGCATTTCCCTTGAGAACGGGAACCAGACAAGGATGCACTTTATCACCACACTTATTCAACATTGTGCTAGAGGTCCTAGCCAGGGCAATTAGGCTAGACACAGAAATAAAAGGCATCTGGATTGGCAAGGAGGAATTAAAATTATCTCTATTTGGAGATGACATGATCTAATACATAGGAAACCCTAAGGAATCCTCCAGAAAACTACTGAAACTAATAGAAGAGTTTGGCAGAGTCTCAGGTTATAAGATAAACATACAAAAATCACCTGGATTCCTCTACATCAATAAAAAGAACATTGAAAAGGAAATCACCAAATCAATACCATTCACAGTAGCTCCCAAGAAGATAAAATACTTAGGAATAAATCTTACCAAAGATGTAAAAGACCTATACAAAGAAAACTACAAAGTACTAGAGCAAGAAACTAAAAAGGACCTACTTAAGTGGAAAAACATACCTTGCTCACGAATAGGAAGACTTAACATAGTAAAAATATCTATTCTACCGAAAGCCATCTATACATACAATGCACTTCTGATCCAAATTCCAATGACATTTTTTAATGTGATGGAGAAACAAATCACCAACTTCATATGGAAGGGAAAGAAGCCTTGGATAAGTAAAGCATTACTGAAAAAGAAGAAAGTGGGAGGCCTCACTCTACCTGATTTTAGAACCTATTATACAGCCACAGTAGTCAAAACAGCCTGGTATTGGTACAACAACAGGCACATAGACCAATGGAACAGAACTGAGAACCCAGATATAAATCCAACCACATATGAGCAGCTGATATTTGACAAAGGGCCAGTGTCAGTTAATTGGGGAAAAGATAGTCTTTTTAACAAATAGTGCTGGCATAACTGGATATCCATTTGCAAAAAAACAAAACAGGACCCATGCCTCACACCATGCACAAAATCGAACTCCAAGTGGATCAAAGACCTAAACATAAAGACTGAAACGATAAAGATCATGGAAGAAAAAACAGGGACCACCTTAGGAGCCCTAACACAAGGCATAAACAGAATACAAAACATTACCAAAAATGATGAAGAGAAACCAGATAACTGCGAGCTCCTAAAAATCAAACACCTATGCTCATCTAAAGACTTCACCAAAAGAGTAAAGAGACCACCTACAGACTGGGAAAAAAATTTCAGCTATGACATCTCCAACCAGCGCCTGATCTCTAAAATCTATATGATTCTGTTAAAACTCAACCACAAAAAGACAAACAACCCAATCAAAAATTGGGCGAAGGGTATGAACATGCACTTCACTAAAGAAGATATGCAGGCAGCTAACAGATACATGAGAAAATGCTCTCGATCATTAGCCATTAGAGAAATGCAAATTAAAAATACGATGACATTCCATCTCACTCCAACATTAATCCAAAAAACACAAAATACTAAATGTTGGAGAGGCTGTGGAGAGATTGGAACTCTTATACACTGCTGGTGGGAATGTCAAATGGTACAACCACTTTGGAAATCTATCTGGCGTTTTCTTAAACAGTTAGAAATAGAACTACCATCCAACCCAGAAATCCCACTCCTCGGAATATACCCTAGAGAAATAAGAGCCTTCACACGAAGAGATATAGGCACACCCATGTTTATTGCAGCTCTGTTTACAATAGCAAAAACCTGGAAGCAACCAAGGTGTCCATCAACGGATGAATGGGTAAATAAATTATGGTATATTCACACAATGGAATACTACGCATTGATAAAGAACAGTGACGAATCTGTGAAACATTTCATAACATGGAGGAACCTGGAAGGCATTATGCTGAGTGAAATTAGTCAGATGCAAAAGTACAAATATTGTAGAAGACCACTATTATAAGATCTTGAGAAATAGTACAAACTGAGAAGAATGCACTTCTTTTGTGGTTATGGGGGAGGGAGGGTGGGAGAGGCTTATTTACTGATTAGATAGTAGATAAAAGCTGCTTTAGGTGAAGGGAAGGACAATACTCAATACAGGGAAGGTCAGCTCAATTTGACTGCACCAAAAGCAAAGAAATTTTCAGGATAAACTGAATGCTTCAAAGGTCAGCGGAGCAAGGGCAGGGGTTTGGGAACTATGGCTTAAGGGAACTTCTAAGTCAATTGGCAAAATAAATTCTGTTAAGAAAACATTCTGCATCCCACTTTGAGTGTGGCATCTGGGGTCTTATATGCTAGCAAGCAGCCATTTAAGATGCATCAATTGGTCTCAACCCACCTGGATCAAAGGAGAATGTAGAACACCAAGGTCACACGATAACAATGAGGCAGGAAGGGCCACATGAACCAGAGACTTACATCATCCTGAGACCAGAAGAACTAGATGGTGCCTGGCCACAACCAATGACTGCCCTGACAGGGAGCACAACAGAGAACCCCTGAGGGAGCAGGAGAACAGTGGGATGCAGACCCCAAATTCTCATAAAAAGACCAGACTTAATGGTCTGACTGAGTCTAGAGGAATCCCAGCAGTCATGGTCCCCAAACCTTCTGTTGGCCCAGGACAGGAACCATTCCCAAAGACAACTCATCAGACATGGAAGGGACTGGACAATGGGTTGGAGAGAGATGTAGATGAAGAGTGAGCTGCTTGTATCGGGTGGACACTTGAGACTGTGTTGGCACCTCCTGTCTGGAGTGGAGATGGGAGGGTAGAGAGGGTTAGAAACTGGCAAAACGGTCACGAAAGGAAAGACTGGAAGGAGGGAGTGGACTGACTCATTAGGGGGAGAATAAATGGGAGTATGTAGTAAGGTATATATAAGTTTACATGTGACAGGGTGACTTGATTTGTAAACGTTCACTTAAAGCAGAATAAAAATTATTAAAAAAAAAAAGTAACAAGCATCATATTCAATGATGGAAGAGTGAAAATTTTCCCCGCAATATCAAGAACAAGGCATGGATGCTCATGTTTATCACTGCTAATCAACACTGTACTGATAGTCCAAGCCAAAACTATTAGGAAAAACAAAGAAACACAAAATAAGTAACATCCATATCAGAAAAAAAGAAAAACAATCTCTATTTGCAAGTAATTTAATAATCTGTAAAATCCCAGAAGAATCCAAAGAAAACTCCTGCAGATAATACACAAATTCATTAAGGTTTCAGGGCAGAAGATCAATCCACAGACATCAGCTGTGTTTCTATGCTCCAGCACAAACAATCTGAAAAGGAAATTATGAAAACCATTGTTTTTACAATCATAAGCAGAAGAATAAAACACTTACAAAAAATCTGACCATGGAGGTTGTCATGGATTGAACTGTGTCCCCCCAAAATCTGTGTTTCAAATTGGCTAGGCCATGATTCCTAGTATTTTGTGATTCTTCAGAATTTTGTAATCTGATGTGATTTTCCTATGCGTTGTAAATTCTATTTCTATGATGTTAATACAATGGGATTAGTGGAAGTTATGCTAACGAAGCAGGACTAAATCTATAGGATTAAATTTGTGTTTTAGCCTAATCTCTTTTGAGATAAAAGAAGGGAGCAGAGTGGGAATGCTTTCAGACTCTTTACATTTAGGGTGATGTTGGCTATGGGCTCTGTGTAAATGCCCTTTATTAGGCTGATGAATCTCCCTTCTATTCCTATTTTGCTGAGAGTTTTTATCCTGAATGGGTGTTGGACGTTGTCAAATGCCTTTTCTGCATCAATTGTTAAGATCATATGGTTCTTGTCTTTTTTTTTTTTTTCGTTTATATGATGGATTACGTTGGTTGTTTTTCTGATGTTGAACCATCCTTGCCTACCACTCGTTCATGGTGAATTCTTTTTATCATTATTACTTTGATATGTTGTTGAATTCTATTGGATAGAATTTTGTTGAGGATTTTTGCATCTAAGTTCCTGAGGGATATTGCTCTGTAATTTTCTTTTTTTCGTGGTGTCTTTACTCAGTTTTGGTATCAGGGATATGCTGGGTTCATAGAATGAGTTTGGGAGTATTCCATCCTTTTCTGTACTCTGAAATACATTTATTAGTAGTGGTGTTAATTCTTCTCTGAAAGTTTGGTAGAATTCTCCAGTGAAACCTTCAGGGCCAGGTTTGTTTTTTTTTTTTTTCTTTGCTGTTGTTCAGGGTTTTTAAATTAACTTTCCTATCTCTTGTTATGAGTTTATTCAGCTGTTCTACCGCTGTGTTATTTTAGGTAGGTAGTGTGTTTCTAGAAATTCATCCATTTCATCTAGTATTTCAAATTTCTTAGAGCACAATTTTTTTTTCAGGGTAATTAGATACAAATCTTTTAATTTCAGTTGGGTCTGTTTTGATATGGCCCATCTCATTTCTTATTTGTGTTATTTGCTTCTTCTCACATTTTTCTTTTGTCAGTTTGGAGAATGGTTTATCAATTTTGTTAGTTTTTTCAAAGAATCAGCTTTTGGTCTTCTTAACTCTTTCAACTGTTTTTTCTGTTTTCTATTTCCTTTAATTCTGCTCTTACTTTTATTATTTGCTTTCTTCTGGTGCCTAAGGGTTTCTTTTGTTGCCCTCTTTCTATTTGTTCAAGTCATAGGGATAATTCTTTGCTTTTGGCCCTCTCCTCTTTTTGGATTTATGCGTTTATTGATATGAATTGACTTCTGAGCACTGCTTTAGCTGTGTTCCAAAGGCTCTGATAGAAAGTGTTTTCATTCTCATTGGATTCTGTGAATTTCTTTATTCCATCCTTAATTTCTTCTATAACCCAGTCATTTTTGAGCAGGGTGTTGTTCACTTTCCAAGTGTTTGATTTCTTTTCCCTGTTTTTTCTGGTATTGACTTCTACTTTTATGGCTTTACCATCAGAGAAGATGCTTTGTGATATTTCGATATTTTTGATTCTGTTAAGGCTTGCTTTATGACCTAATATGTAGTCTATTCCAGAGAATGTTCCATGTGTGTTGTAAAAGACATATACTTGGCTGCTGTTGGGCGGAGCGTTCTGTATATGTCTGTGGTCAAGTTGGTTCATACTTTCATATATCTTCAGTGTCTTTATTGAACTTATTTCTGGATGTTCTGTCCATCACCAATGTGGCGTGTTGAAGTCTCCTACTATTATTCTAGAACTTTCTATCTCACTTTTCTAAGCTGTTAGAGTTCGTTTTATGTATCTTGAAGCCCTGTCATTGGCTGCATAATTTAATATGGTTATACCCACCTAGTATTTCATCCCTGTAATCATTATATAGTGTCCTTCCTTAACCTTTCTGCTGGACTTAACCGTAAAACCTATTTTGTGAGCAATTAATATTGTCACACCTGCTCTGTTTTGATTGTTGTTTGCTTGATATATTTTTTTCCATCCTTTGAATTTTTGTTTGTGTCTCCAAGTCTAAGGCGTGTCTCTTTTAGGCTTCATATAGACGGATCGTGTTTTTTTATCCATTCTGCCATTCTCTGTCTCTTTACTGGTGCATTCAGCCCATTTACATTCAGCATAATTATGAATAGGTATGTTGTCATTTTGATGTCTTTTTGTGTGTATTGTTGACGGTTTCTTTTTTCCAGTTAATTTTTTGTGCTGAATATTTTATCCTCATATATTGTCTTTTCCTCTTATTTGTTTGTTTTTTTTTTTTTTTTGCTGAGTCATGGTGTTTTTAATCATCTTGTATGCATGTGAAAGCTGGTTAAAGAAGAACTGATGCCTTTCAACGATGGCATTGGCGAAGGATATTGAAAATACCATAGACTGCCAGAAGAATGAACAAATCTGTCTTGGAAGAAGTATAGCCAAAATGCTCATTTGAAGCAAAGATGGCAAGACTTTATCTCACGTATTTTTGACATATTATCAGGAGGGACTAGTGTATGAGGGATATCATGCTTGGTAATGTAAAGGGTCAGTAAAAAAGAGGAAGACCCTCAATGAGATGGATTGATACAGTGGCTGCAACAATTGGCTGAAACACAGCAACTGTTAATGAGTATGGGCCAGAACTGGATAGTGTTTCATTCTGTTGTACATAGGGTCGCTATGAGCTGGAATTGACTGGACAGCACCTAATAACTACAGAAATCTTTCCCCCTGTCTCTGTGTATTTCTCAATGTCTGACTGAGTGAATTTATTATTTTCTCTGCATTTCTCTGTATTTTTTCTATCTTCCTTCCCTTCTGTACATCTCTGCCTCTCACTCTGCTTCTCTTTTGTTCTTCTCATCAGTCTTTGTCTGTGTCTGTTTCTCTCTCTCCATGTCTCTGGGTGTCTTTGTCTATCTCTGAACATCTCTTTTTGCCTCTTTCCTTCTCTCTCTCTATCCCCCTTTCAACCTGTCTCAAAATCTGTATCTCACTTTTCCTTTCTGTCTCACTGTCTTTGTCTGTCTGTCTGTCCTGTCTCTGTCTCTGGGAGGAGGTAGTTCTGCTTCTCCCTGGATTTCTGTGTCTATTTCTTATTCTCTCTCTCTGATTTTGTTTTCCTCTCTGCACCTCTCTTTGTGTCTCTCTAGCTCTCTCTTTCCAACTCTATGTATCTCTATGTTTCTCTCTGTGTTTCTATTTTAAACTACTCATGCTTTTGGTGTCGTATCTAATATTTTATTACAAAACCTAGATCATGAATATTTAACCCTATGTTTTCTTCTGAAATTTGCATATGCTTCGTTCTAATCATTTGGACATTGACACATTTTTCAGCTAATTATTCAGCTAATTTCAGCTAATTTTGTTATATAGGATGATATAAGCTCAAAATCCCTTCCTTTGTATGTGAATATCCGTTGTCCAAGGAATATTTGTGAAGAGATTATTCTTTTCTTATCGAATGGTCTTTGCACTTTGATTGAAAACTAATTGGCCTAAATCAAGTGGTCTCTGATTTCTATTACTCTGTCTATACTTACATTAAGTGATGGTTAAGGTTATGTGTCAACTTGGCGGGGCCATAATTCTCAATGGCTTGGCAGTTATGATGTAGTTTGGCAGCTGTGTGATGACGTAATCACTTCCGTAGTCATATCTGATACAATGCTATCACGTCCATGGTGAGATCTGCTCCAAACAGTTAATCAGTTGAAAATGAGTTTCCTAAGGGGTATGTTCTACGTCCAATGCATGTGACTTTCTGGCAAAGGTCACTGGCTTTATCTTACTCTGGATCCTGCATCTGTCCTCTGGTTCTTGGTGCTTGAGCTAGCAGCTTACCTGGCACTCTTGGGATTTGTCAGCCTTTGTACCCTACGAGCCAGGGAACTGACATATTACCTGCCAATCTTCGTGCTAGTTGGCCTTCATAGCCTGTGAGCTCGAGGCCTGCTGTCTGACCTGCTGATCTTGGGTTTCCAGAACCTGCAGCTATGTGAAGCTATGTGACTCAGGATAAGCCTCCGACCTCACCCACGGACTTAGGACTTTCTAGTCTTTACAACCACATGAGCCATTTTCTTGATATAAATTTCTGCCCGCGCATCTCTCTCCTTCTCTGTATACACACACACACACACACACACACATATACATACACATGCGCACATATACATACACATATAAATGCACCTATATATACACACACATATACGTATATACACATGTAGACATATACACATGTACATATATACACACACGCATATATATTTATATGCTACATTGATTTTGCTTCTCTAGAAAACATCCTAAAATGGTCAGTATCACACTGTTTTGATTTCTATACCTTTGTAAAAGGTTTTGATATTTGGGCAGTGTGTCTTCCAACTTTGTTCTTCTATTTCAAGACTCAGTTGATTTGTGGTGCTTGGCTTTGCCATTTCTAAAAGTGGTTGTCTGGATTTTAATCAGGATTGCATTAAATATGTAGATAAGTTTTGGCAGTATTTCCTCATTACCAATATTAATTCTCTAAAACCATGACATGGTTTAGGGCTTTTTAAGTTTCTTTCACCAATGTTTTGTAGTTTTAAGTGTTTACTAAATTTCTTTCTGAAGTGTTTATTGCTGTTGTATAGAAACATAGCTAATTTTTGTATGTTGATTTATTTTTACTCTGAATACTTTGCTAAATTCATTTATTGCTATAATATTTTGTGTTGTTTCTTAGGAATTCCTCTGTCTACATAAAATCAAGTCTTTTACCAATACAGCTATTTTTACTTCTGAGTCTCTAATTTGGATGATTTCTACATTATTTATTCTCTCCTGTAAAACTGCTCTGGTAAGAAGGTTAAGTAATATGTTAAATAAAACTTGAAAGAAAAGACACCTTTGGCCAACATGGCACCGTAGGCAGAAGCACCTTGACGTCCCTCTGCAGCAAAGACCTGAAAAACTAAGTAAAACAGAGAAAAACATCATTACTGGAATGTGAAGTGCCTAAAAGATAAAGAATTCAGCCAAGCACCGAATGGAATAGGAAACTGACAGACAACAGACGGAGAGGAGAGATGTGTGCAGAGGGCACCATCACTAACGCAGCATGGATCCGCCATCTTGGATTCCAGCTGGGGATTGGCAGTCAATAGGAGACAGAGGACCTGGTAACCAGTGATACATGCTTTCCCAAGCCGCCCCCCTCCCACCCCCATTCTCTTCCGGCTGCTCCATCTCTGAGCTTCCTGGCTGGCTGTGGTGACTCAGCTGCCTGGAAAGTGCAGCATCTGTGCTACTTGGATTCTCCCCACCTATTTTAGAGATCAGCGGACAGGGAGTACAGGAAAGCAGCTTTACAAAACTCCCAGCAGGAGACAGAGCATCTGGTAAGGAGCAATATATGCTTTCCTAACCCTCCCCTTCTTCCACCCCCTTCGGCCTCCTCTACTTCCCACCAGCTGCAGTCTTGGCCAGGAGGCAACTGCTTTGGCCTCAGACTGCTTGGATTCACCCTGCCCACACTGGCCAGGCTCCTGAGCAGATGTTGGTTCCTTCTACCTTTGTTGGTTTCTTCTGTAGCTCCTACCACTTCCTCCTACTTTCTCTGGAACACCTGGCTCCATGTGCCATCTTTGCTTCTTCTTGAAAGACTGAGAGCCATGCTTGACTGGATAATCACTCCCCCGGCCCAAGACACCACGCTTGGGGGGATCCCTGGGGCTTTTGTTTGCCTTATTTTGCTTTGCTCTGTTTTGTTTGTTTGTTTTCTTTTTCTTTTTGCCGATTGGGAGCTCCTTCTAGCTGAGCTACACTGCACAGCTTAGGAGACATTCCCCCAATCTATGCACCTGAGTACCTGGGGGCATCTTTTATTTTCTTCTTTCTATATTTTTTTCTTTTCTTTTCTCTCTCTTTTTCTCTCTATGTCTCATTTCTCTACACTTGTCATCTTTTCCTGTCTCCTGAATACCTGGTGCTGTGTGACATCTATGCTCCCTCTAGCCAGGCTATACTGCGCAGCCTGGGAGCCACTCCCCCAGTCTAAGCTGCCCCTGTGATGGTACTCCGGGACTCCTGGGGGCTATTCTTTTCCAAATTTTTGTCTAGATTTTTTTTTGTCTTTTTTCCCCTGTTTTGTTTGTTAGTTTGCTCCATTTTTGGGTCTCTTCTCTCCACTTCAATGGCAAGCTCCCTTAGCACTTTTTTCTTTAGTTCTTGTTTGTTTTTAGCTCCTGTTTCTCTCTCCTCTTTCCCATACAACTATTAGCTCAACACATCACAACCTCCCCCATCTTTCATGTCTACCTGCACCATGCACTGAACATCATACTTCCAAGCAGCAGAGGCACGGCCTACTTGAACCTGCCCAGCACTGATTCCTGGTCCATGCTGTGAGCCCTAGTTCATGCCACAAACAACCCATCCCAGGCCCTCCCCTTCAGCTGGACCTGCCATTTGCACCATAGCTGATTGACTGGCACTGCCCATTGGATGAGGTGAAAAGTATTGTGACTACAGATGAGCAAACAACAAAGAACGCACTGCTCCACTGCTCAGACTTAACCAAATAAAACAGAAAAGCAGAATGAAACAAACAAATCTACAATCAAGAAACAAAGAAAATAACTACTGAATATCCAAAAGACAGTAGGCAATATCAGAACATACTACAAAAAACAGGACAGGATGGTTCCAGTAGGCATCCAGAATAAACACCAGATGACTTTCCAGTGAAGAAAAGGTACTAAAACTACCTGATAGGAATTCAAGTCTCTAGTAGTTCGAGTGATCCAAGAGCTGAAGCAAAGAGCAGACAAAAATGAGGAAAAAACAGACAAATTTTTGGAAAAGGCAGACAAATTCATGGAAAATACAGACAAAAAAGGAACAATTCAGGAAAGTAATACAGGAACAAAATGACAAACTAAACTCACAACTAATAATCATACAAAAACACAATTAGAAATCCAAAAGATAAGATTTCAGAAAGGACAGTGTCATAGAAGGGCTGAGGAGCAGGTTTGAAACAATGGAAGACAAAATTAGCAAAATTGAAGACAAACAGTTGGATACAACTCTGCTTGAGGAAAAATCAGAAATAAAGAACAATAAAGAAACCCGGAGAATTATGTGGGATGCAAACAAAAGCAAAAATTTGCAAGTGATTGGAGTTCCAGAACAGAGAGAGAAAATGGAAGACACAGAGATCACTGAAGAACTACTGACAGAAAACTTCCCTAGTTTTATGAATGATGAAAAGCTGACCATCCAAGAAGCTCAGTGAACCCCATATAGGTTAGAATCCCAAAGAAAAATGCCAAGGCCTATCATAATCACAATAACTAAAACCAAAGATAAAGAAAAAATACTTGCAAGCAGCTCAGGAAAAACAAAAAGTCACATACAGAGGAGAAACAATAAGACTAAATTCTGATTATTCAGCAAAAACCATGCAGGCAAGAAGGCAATGGGCTGACATATATAAAACCTTGAAAGGAAAAATTTGTCAACCAAGAATAATATATCCTGTAAAACTTTCATTCAAATTAGCACGTTTCCAGATAAGCAGAAATTAACAGAATATGTAAAAGCCAAACCAAAACTACAAGAATTATTAAAGGGAGCCATTTGGTCTGAGAACACAAAACATCAGACCGCGGCCTGAATCTAGGAGGCAAGGTTGCACCATCCGCATATCAACCTAGGAAATGAACTCTCGAGAACTACCCAAAACCAAAACAAGTGCAACAGGGAACCAGAGAAGTTAATCTGTAATTGACAAAAACGTCAGGAAAATAAAAGAGGGAATAGATGGTATAGGTATAGAACTTTCTAATGGAGAGGAAGGCCAGGCAATATCAAGCAATAGTAGACTGGCTCAAACCTAGGAAGATAAGGGTAAATTTCAAGTTAACCACAACCTCAAGAAACCTATCCATCAAAATAAAGAAGAAAAATATAAAGTCTCAATAAAAAAAAAAAAAAAAAAAAGCTATTTAAAAACAAAAAGAAACCCACAAAGAAAAGGGACTCAGCACGGGCGAGTAATAGAAACAAACTCTCTGTTAGCACCACACACACACAAAAAAAAACTACAAAATGATAGCAATAAACTCACCCCTATCAATAATTACACTGAATGCAAATGGCAGAAATGCAGCCATAAAGAAATGCACAGTGAAAGAATGGATTAAAAAAAAAAAAAAACAGGATCTATCAATATGCTGTCTATAAGAAAACACACCTTAGAAACAGACATAAATTATTAAAAATCAAAGGATGGAAAAAATGCATCAAGCAAATAACTACCAAAAAAGAGCAGGAATGGGAACACTAATCTCAGATAAGATAGAATTAAAAACAAAATCCACCATAAAAGAGAAAGAAGGGCATTATATAATGATTAAAGGGATGATCCATCATGAATATACCCACAATAAACATCTACACACCCAATGACAAGGCTCCAAATACATAAAGCAAACTCTAACAGCAATGAAAACAGAAATTGACACTTCCACAGTAATAGCAGGAGACTTCAACACACCACTCTCAGTAAAGGGCAGAACATCTAGAAAGAAACTCAGCAAAGATACAGAAAAACTAAAGAGCACAATCAGCCAACTTGACCTCATAGGCATATACAGAACACTCCACCCAACAGCTGCAAAGTAAACATTCTATTCCAACATACACAGAACATTCTCCAGAATAGACCACATCTTAGGCCACAGAGCAATCCTCAACAAAATCCAAAATTTTGAGATAATACAAAGTATTTTCTCTGACCACAATGTCATGAAAGTAGAACTGAACAACAGAAAGTGTAAGGAAAAACAAAAAATCAATTTCCTGGAAACTGAATAACACCATGCTTAAAAACAACTGGGTAATAGAAGAAACCAAAGATAGAATCGAAATTTGCTGGAATCAAGCAAGAATGAAAACACATCATACCAAAACCTTTGGGACCCAGCAACGGCAGTCCTCAGAGGTCAACTTATAGCACTAGATGTCACATCAAAAAAGAAGAAAGGGACAAAATCAAAACATTCGCTACGCAACTTAAGTAGAAAGAAAAGAGGAAAAAAAACACACACCCATCAGAAGAAAGGAAAGAATAAAGATCAGAGCAGAGATAAATGAAATAGAGAATAGAAAAACAATAGAAGGGATCAACAAAACCAGAAGTTGTTTCTTTGAAAGGATCAACAAAATCGATACATCACTGGCCAAACTGACAAAAGAAAAGCAGGAGAGAACACAAATAACCCAAATAAGAAATGATATGGGGGACATTACAACAGACCCAACTGAAATAAAAAGGATCATAACGGAGTATTGTTAAAAACTGTACTCCAAGCTATTTGAAAGCCTAGAGGAAATGGACAAATTTCTAGAGACACACTACCTACCCTAACTAACACGAAATGACATTGAAAATCTGAACAGACCCATAACAAGAGATTGACATGGTAAAAAAAAAAAAAACTCCCACCAAAAAAACAATCCCTGGCCCAGATGACTTCACTGGAGACTTCTACCAAACATTCAGAGAAGAGCTTACGCCAGTACTACTCAAACTATTTCAGAACGTAGAAAATGAAGCAATACTTCCAAATTCATTCTTTGAAGCCAGCATAACCCTGATAGCAAAACCAGGCAAAGATGCCACAAAAAAAGAAACTTACAGAACAATATCTCTCATGAATATAGGTGTAAAAATTCTCAACAAAATTCTAGCCAATAGATTTCAGCATCATATCAAAAAAATAATACACCGTGACCAAGTAGGATTCATTCCAGTTATGGAAGGATATTTCAACGTTAGAAAACCAACCAATGTAACCCAGCACATACATAAAAGGAAAGAATCACATGATCTTCTCAATCGACACAGAAAAAGCACTCAACAAAGTCCAACATACATTCCTGATAAAAATTGTCAATAAAATAGGTATAGAAATAAAATTTCTCAACATAATAACAGGCATCTACGCAAAATGAATGTCCAACATCGTTCCCAATGGAGAGAGGCTGAAAACATCCCTTTAGAACAGGAACAAGACAAGGTTGCCCTTTATCACCACTACTATTTAACATTGTGTTGGAAGTCTTAGCTAGACCAACGAGGCAAGAAACAGAAATAAAGGGCATCCAAAGTGGTATGGAAGAAGTTAAACTGTCCTTATTCCCAGGTGATATGATACTTTTTAGAAAATCCAAAAGACTCCAGGAGAAAACTACTGGAACTAATAGATTCAGCAGAGTAGCAGGATACAAGATCAACATACAAAAATCAGTTGGATTTCTATTCACTAATAAAGACAACGATGAAAAGGAAATCTGGAAAACAAAACCATTCATAATAGCCCCTACAAAAAATAAAATACTTGGGAATAAATCTAACCAGGGATGTAAAAGACCTATTCAAAGAAAACTACAAAACACTACTGCAAGAACCAAGAGATCTACATAAATGGAAAAACATGCCATGCTCATGGATAGGTAGACCCAACATTGTGAAAACGACAATTCTACCCAAAGTGATTTACAAATACAATGCAACCCCCATCCAAATACCAACAACATTCTGTAGAGAGAAGGAAAAGCTTATCATTAACTTTATATGGAAACAGAAGATGCCCGGTATAAGTAAAGCACTACTGAAGAAGAATAAAATAGGAGCACTACCTGACCTCAGAACCTACTATACAGCTACAGTGATTAAAACAGTCTGGTACAACTACAGATAGTGACCAATGGAACAGAGTGGAGAACCAATATGACATACATAACTACATTAATATATGACAGATCCCCTTCATGTTGTTAGAAATTACATCTTCCTATATTGTATGCCAACTAATATGGGTTTATAATTATTTATGTATTCATTTGCTTCTTAAACCATAGAGGTAATGCTGACATCCCAAAAGTCTAGAAATCATGGCTTTTATATTTATCTGTTGATATATTTACCCATTTTTTTTGTATGGCTTCAATTTATCATCAAGTGTGCTTTCAATTCAGCCTGAGGAACTCCGTTTAGCATTTTTTTGTAGAGCGGATCTAGTAATGAATTCTCTCAGCTTTTATTTATTTGTAATTGTCTTAATTTTTCCTCAACTTTTTTTAAGGTTAGTGTTACCAGTTTAAAATTAGTTATTGAAAATTTGTCTTTTTTAGCACTTTAAATATGAGGTTATACTTGTTCTAATATCCATGATATCTGATAAAATATCTTATTGAGGGTCATTTTTGTGTGTTGATTTACTTCTCTCATTACTTTCAAGATTATCTCTCCAATATTTGCTTTCTGTTGTTCTATCATGGCATGTCTGAGTGTGGTTGTCTTTAAGGTTTTCTTATTTACAGTTCACTGAGTTTTTTGCATATGTCATTGTTTTTGTTTTATTAGATCCCATCAACTTGATTCTGAGTCATGAGACCACATGCGTACAAAGTAGAACTGCTCCATAGGATTTCCAGGGCTGTGACCTTTTGGAAGGAGAACCCCAGGTTTCTCTTCTGAGGTGCCTCAAGGTGGGTTTGAACTACCCACCTTTTAGCTAGTAATCAAGTATTTAACAGTTTGTTTTACTGTTATATGTGTAGGTTAATGTATTTCCTCAAATCTGGGAAGTACTAAGCCATAATTCCTTCAGATCAGAATCTCCTTAGGTAATCTGTCTGCCTATTTCTCTCCTTTTTGTGGACCAATAATACAGCATACATTAGTATGCATAATGATGTCTCACTGGTCCACCAGACTCTATTCATTTTTTTTAATTTTTACTGTGCTTAAAGTGAAAGTTCACAAATCAAGTCAGTCTCTCACACAAAACCGTATATACACCTTCCTACATACTCCCAATTACTTCCCCCTAATAAGAAAGTCAGCTCCTTCCCCCCACACTCTCTTTCTGTGTGCATTTTGCCAGCTTCTAGGTCCCTCTACCCTCTCCAGGGAGGAGATGCCAACATAGTCTCAAGTGTCCACCTGATGGAAGAAGCTCTCTCCTCAAAAGCATCCCCTCTACAGCCCGTTGTCCAGTCCAATTCATGTCCAAGAGTTGGCTTTGAGAATGGTTCTTATCCTGGGCCAACAGAAGGTCTGGGGCCCATGACCACCGGGGTCCTTCCAGTCTCAGTCAGACCATTAAGTCGGGTCTTTTTACAAGAATTTGAGACTCTGTTCATTTTTACATACTCTTTTTTTTTTTTTTTTTTCTGCTTGTCTGATTGGTGATGTCAATTATCCTACCTCCAAGTCTTCCGGTTCTTCCTGCTAAAACCTGCTAAGTAACATCTTCCAGTGAATTTTTCATTTTAGCTATTGTGCTTTTAATCTGCAGAATATCAATCTAGTTCATTTTTATACTTTTCATCTCTTATTTCTTTTGTAGTTTTTAAAAGGAAGATTTATTTGACAAGTTCCACTTAGCACAATACATCTAAAGGGAAAGTTTTAAATTAAGGCCTCAGAGTTTCATACAAACATCAAGACCACAGTCCTAAAGTATTGGTATTGTGTCTCATTTTCCCCATTAACTTAAAAAGAAGCTTAAACATACATACATTTCAAGTTATTAAATGGGACTAGAATTAACAAACATGCCGAATGTTTCCCCTTTAATTACAAACACAACTCATACATTTGAGTTTTACCAAAAAGCAAGTATTTCGTCATGCATTCGGTGTTCAGTGGTAATGCGGTATAAGACATCATTTAAGGGAACTGAACTGCTTTAACCTAAATAGCTTCCTGCTTAAGTACATCCTACAGCTAACTCAAGAAAAGCTGAAAATTGTTTAACAGTTATAGTTTACTCAAGCTTTGTTGTTACACCTCAGTGAATGTTTCATGTTCAAAACACTGAACCTGAAATTGTTTTAAAACAAACCTGATTTCCACTTAGGGAAAGCATAAGTCACAAGCTTGAGTCACAAAACTGTTAAACTTCAGAGTTTTAGTTTTCCTTTTTCTTAAAGAAAGTGTTCACCAAGAGTCAGTGATCAGGATTACATTCCCTATCCACCACTCATCATGGACATGGTACACATCCCTCCCATTCTGTTCACTCCCATAGATGCACAGCTTCCACTACTGTAGTCGCTGCCATTCATTTCTCCTTGGCTACATGTGCAATGTTTGACTGAAAGTCACTGGAGGTTTCCTGTAAAACTTGGTCATATCCGCTCATGCCGCTCTGACTGCCATACCTGCCTCCATAACTACCCCTCAGCTGCTGGCTAGCTGGGCCATCATAACCAGGCTGATTTGCAGGAACAAAAATGCTGCTGTTCTTTGGCTGAGCAAGACCAGGGCAAACCCCAGACCTTTACCATGAATCCCTCTCCACCTTCAGTGTCCAACACCATCGTCTCATACAGGGCCTATCATTAAAATAAGACTTCAAAGACTAGGTTGTCATGGCTGGGAATAAAAATCTCTATCTCTTACTGATATCAACCGTACTCATGTTTTCCTTTTCTTTCTTGAAAATATACTTAAAGGCTGTATGTAAGTCCAGACTTCCTCAGAGAAGATTTCTATTTATACTTTTTCTGTGAAATACATACTTCCCTATGGGGTTTGTAACATTTTGTTGAAAACTGCATGTTCTGAATACTATGATTTGTTAATTTAGCTCATCAATTTTTTGCCCCCCCCAAGTGTTTGCTATTGTCGCTTGTTTAAAATTGTAGTTACCAATTTTAAGTGATGTTTCAAAATTATTTTCCCCATTACTGTATTTTTTATCATGCACGATCAATGTGTGGTCTCTGTGTTTAGCTGGTGATCTGAGAGAACTTTCCTTAACTTCATAGAACCAAGTAGTAAAGCAAAGGAAAGCAAAATTTTTGCAGGTTGTCTTTGGGCTGAAGTGCTCTCCTAATCATAAACCTTGTTGCCTAAAACTCTGCTGTTGCCTTCACCTCTTGTTATGTGGATACCAAAAGTTGGATAGAGTTATATATTTAGTGTCATCTCAGGTTTTTTATTTCTATTTTTTTAAAGAATGTATTAAAGCTTGGGAATGCAGTTTGCACTTGGTAGCGCCTCAATGGCATGTCCCTTTAGGAACCATGTACCAAGCCTCCTCAATTCTTGGCTTCTAGAATATTGCACATTCCATCTGCCATCTTTTGCCACAGATTTTCTGCTTTTAGAGGATTAGTACAGATGCCATCTGGATGCCACAGAGAGTGTTGGGCCGGGCAAACTAAACTCACTTTATTGGTTCCTCAGGGTGCTACCAGGCATGTAATATTGTATGTTAACAGCTTGTTTTTTAGGACAAAGTCTGTATTGAACCCGTGGCTTCAGCATCCCACACCAAGAATATGGACCAGTATTACCATGGCTGCTGCCAATATGGAGAGTGGGGGGTTGTATGCAGATGGAAAAAAATACCTGGTGATATATCTCAAAATATCAGCCAGTGAAAACCTCATGATTACAATAGCCTAAGACTGAATCTACCATGGGAGTGATACAGGACTGGGAAGCAGTTTTTTCCATTGTTTTTGGCGTTGCCATTAGTCGAGTCAACTTGATCACAACTAAAATTAACAACAGGCAGGTAAACAAGAGCAAAACTGTCTCCATCTAGCTTTTACAACTTCTTTTCCTCATAAAAATCTCTTTTGATTTCTGTATTTATTTAGAAGCCAGAGTTCTTATTTCTTTAAAGTATTAATTTTGCCAGCTGAATAGTTGCTTCAGTGGAGGAAATAGCTGTCAGAACACTCTATTTGGTTGTTTTCAGAGACACTTCACTAGTACTTCATCTATTCTTAAGCCTCTGGGTTCAGATTTAAAATAGTTAATTTAAGGATTTTATTGACTAAGCCCTGTCTGGGTGTCTCAAGGACAGTTTGTGTTGATTCTGTATTCCTGTCAATTGTCTCAACTTTTTTTTTCTTATTTGCACACCACATAACTTTTTATTGAACACTGGACTTTGAACATTTTCATGTGGTAATTTTGGAAATAACGTTCTCTACCCTTCCTACTCCAGTCCACCAGTCTTCAGTGGGTTTGTCATACACTTGGTGGCTTGTGTGTTTCTCTGGTTCTGAAAGCTATGCCACCAGTATTACACATACCAGCAGGGTCACCTGTGGCAGACAGGTTTCAGCTGAGCTTCCAGACTAAGACAGACTAGAAAGAAGAATCTGGCAATCTAACCCTGAAAAAAAAATTGCCAGTGAAAACCTTATGAATAGCAGCAGGACATTTTCTGACATAATGCCAGAAGATGAGCCTCTCAGTTTGCAAGGCACTCAGAAAACAATTGAGGAAATGCTCTTCCTCAAAGTAGAATTGTATTTAATGATATAGATGGAGTAGCAATTTCCAAATCTTCATTTGCTGATGTGGCATGACTCGAAATGAGAAGAAAAGACTGCAAACTTCCATTAGTAGCCTGTATGTAGAATGTATGAAATATAAGTCTACGAAATTTGAAAGTTGTCAAAAATGGAATGTAATGCATAAAGATCAATATCCTAGGCATTAATGAGCCGAAATGGATTGGTATTGGCCATTCTGAATCAAACATATTGTCTACTGTGACAGGAATGACCAGTTGAAGAGGAATGGTGTCATGTTCATCATCTAAAAGAACATTTCAAGAGCTAAACTGAAGTACAACACTGTCAGTGATAGGATAATATCCATGCACCTTTGTACCAGTTAATACGACTATTATTCAATTTTACAAACCAAGCACTAATGCCAAAGATGAAGAAATGTAATATTCTTACAAACTTATGCAGTCTGAAATTGATCAAACTTGAAATCAAAATGCATTCATAATTACTGATGATTGGAATGTGAAAATTGGAAACAAAGAAGAAGGATCAGTAGTTGGAAAGTATGGCCTCAATGATTGAAATGACGCCAGCGATCGTATGGTAGAAATGTGAAAACCAATGACTTATTAGTTGAAAATACTATTTTTCAACAACATAAATTGTGAATATAAAAGTGGACCTCACCTGAGGAATACACAGGAAAGAAATCAACTACATCCGTTGAAAGAGATGACAGAAAATCTCAATATCATCAGTAAGAACAAGGCTATACATCAAACGTGGAACAAATCATCAGTGGCTCGTTTGTAAGTTCAAGTTGAATGCAAAGAAAATTTTAAAAGTCCACAAAAGCCAAGCAATGACCTTGAGTATATCCCACCTGAGTTTATAAACATTTCAAAAATAGATTTGACACATTGAATATTAATAACCAAAGACCACATGAATGTATAAAGACATAAAGGAAATCATATATGAAGAAAGCTAAAAGTTATTAAAAATGCAGGAAAGAAAAGACCAAACAATGTCAAAAGAAACTCTGAAACTACCTCTTTTATGTAGTGTAGCTAAAGTGAATGGAAAAAAAGGATGAAGTAAAAGAGCTGAACAAAAGATTTTAAAGGGGAGGAGGCAGGGCCAAGATGACTGACTAGGTAGATGCTACCTCGGATCCCTCTTGTAACAAAGACTCGAGAAAACAAGTGAATCGATCACATACATGACAATCTACGAAACCTAACCATCAAACACAGATCTAAAGAGTTAACCTGAGTGACAGGTGAGTGAAAAGCTGCACCCTGAACCAGCGACCACTTCTGGAACCCGCATCCTGCCCCACAGCCTTGAGCCCTTGCAGTTCCCTGGTGCCAAGTGGCAGGGCTGATAGCGGCTTGCTGAGGCAGGGCGGACACAGGACACAGCCCTAACCCCTAGCCCCCTGGGGTAACCTTCGCAGATACTCAGCCATCGCAAGCAGGCTGCACACTGACGCAGCTAACGAGAGAACGAACAAGCAACCACGGGGAAGCAGCGACTGTTTTCGGAGCCTGGAGCCAGCAACTCGGTCAGAAAAACTTGGTGCCAGGCTTCGGATTGGGCGCAGGGGAGCTGAGCATGGCATCCTGAGATGGCGCAAACACAGGACGCAGCCCTAGCCCCCAGAAGTGACCCCAGGGGAAGCCATGCCTTTGCACACAGGCAGCGCAGCAACGCAGCTGATAGGAGGAGAAGTCACCGGGAGGCAGCAACTGGTTTTGGAGCCTGGAGTGCAGTGTCCCAGCTGGGGAACCTTGGCGCTGGGCTTCGGACTGGGAGTGGAGGAACTGACCACGGCTTCGGAGACAGCACATGCACAGGATGCAGGCCTTACCCTCAGGGGCAATCTCGACCCAGCCAACGCACACAGGCTATACGCCCCATGGGAATCTTGGATAAAACAGTCCTCACCAAGCAAGATAAGTAACTTTGTCTATATTCTGGAGTGCTACTCGCTCCTATCTATCTGATCCCTCCCCTACCCTTCCCAGGTGGCTTCGTTAACATTGGAATTTCCTGGGCCAGAGAGTGAAGTGCTCTGCCGTTTTTTATTTGTTTGTTTTGTCTTTTCCTAACCCATTCTCCTGGCCTGAGAGAAGCAGCTACAAAAAACCCAGGGAAAAAGAATCCTTCCCTGACTTCCCGAAATTGGACTAAAAATACAGAACCAGCTCCAGCCAAGCATATGAAATCCACAGTCTTGGGATTTCATCCCTACAGGGAACAAGGTGAATATTATAATGCAAAGGCAATTCTGATAGTGATCTGACTGTAATTGTTTTAGTGGATTACTGGAAAGACAAACTTCCTAGGTATGATATATCTACCTATTAAACAGACCCCTCACTGACCCACAATGGGAAACTGAGGGCTGAAGCTCCAGCAAACCACCTAACCTCCTGCCATAGGGGTTTGAGGATAGTGACAGCTACCAATCTGTAGAGGCACATGCATTGGGTGCCTAAGGTACAGCTGCAGAGCCCATCCACCAAAGTGCTTTAGGAATAGGGACACACCTACCTCACTGGCACTTGGGGTAAGCCTGTCAACACCCTGTCCCCCCCGGAATGTGACCCCCTGCTGCTACTAGAATCTGGTGCACACAACTATCACTATTACTCCTGTAAGCAAATACATGACAGTCTACCCTACACACTTGGTGACCCAAAATCAGATTCTACTCAAGAATAGTGAATGGACTCTTAGGCTTATATTTCTCGTAACAGCTCAAACCAACTGTTAAGAGGACATAAGTGATTCAAAGGCTACAACAATCAAGACAGCGCAATCTAGTAGCCCATCTATGTATATTGAAAGAAAACAAAACAAGATAAGACTCAGTGAGCAAATATAAAATAAATCATTACAATATCTTATAGATGGCTCAGAGACAGAAGTCGATATCAAACCAAATAAAGAAACAGACAATGATTGCATCTACAACTCCCCAAATTAAAGAATCAAAATCTTTCCCAAATGAAGATACAATCCTGGAATTACCAGATGCAGAATATAAAAAACTAATTTACAGAATGCTTCAAGACATCAGGCATGACCTCATAAATGAAATAAGACAATCTACAGAAAAAGCCAAGGAACACACTGATAAAGCAGTTGAAGAAATCAAAAAGATTATTCAAGAACATAGGGGAAAAATTAATAAGCTACAAGAATCCATAGAGAGACAGCATTCAGAAATCCAAAAGATTAACAGTAAAATCACAGAATTAGACAATTCAATAGGAAGTCAGAGGAGCAGAATCGAGCAATTGGAATGCAGAGTGGGGGAGGTGGAGGATAAGGCAATTGACACCAATATAGTTGAAGAAAAATCAGGAAAAATATTTTAAAAAATGAAGAAACCCTAAGAATCATGTGGAACTCTATCAAGAAGAATAACTTGGGTGTGATTGGAGTTCCAGAACAAGGAGGGATAAAAGAAAATACAGAAAGAATAGTTGAAAATCTGTTGGCAGAAAACTTCCCTGACACCATGAAAGATGAATGGATATCTATCCAAGATGCTTATCGAACGCCATATAAGATTGATTCAAAAGAAAATCACCAAGACATATTATCATCAAACTTGCCAAAACCAAAGATAAAGAGAAAATTTTAAAAGCAGCCAGGGATAAAAGAAAGGTCTCCTACAAAGGAGAATCAATAAGAAGAAGTTTAGACTACTCAGCAGAAACCATGCCGTCAGCAAGGCAATGGGATGACATATATAGAGCACTGAAGGAGAAAAACTACCAGCCAAGGATCATTTATCCAGCAAAACTCTCTCTCAAATATGAAGGTGAAATTAAAACATTTACAGATAAACACAAGCTTAGAGAATTTGCAAAAACCAAACCAAAGCTACAAGAAATACTAAAGGAAATTGGTCAGAAAATCAATAACATCAGATAACGACACAACACAAGGTCACAGAACAAAACTTCCTGATACCAACTCAAATAATGAAATCACAAAAACAAATTAAGATTAATTTGAAAAAGAAAAAAAATGCTAAAAACAGGGAATCATTGAAGTCATTATGTAAAAGATCACAATAATCAAAAAGAGGGACTAAATACAGGAGGCATAGAACTGCCACATGGTTAGGAAAACAAGGTGATATAGGACGATACAAGTAAGGTTTTCACTTAGAAAAATAGGGGTAAACATTAAGGTAACCAAAAATAGGCTTAACAATTCCAGAACTCAAAATAAAAACCAAGAAAAACATAACAACTTAGCAAACATACAGTCAAGTACTATGAAAATGAGGAAAACACAATTTACAAAGAAAAACGTCTCAGCACAAAAAAGTAAGTGGAAAAATGAAATTGTCAACAACACACACAAAAAGGTATCAAAATGACAGCTCTAAACACATACTTATCTATCATTACATTGAATGTAAATAGACTAAATGCACCAATAAAGAGACAGAGAGTCTCAGACTGGTTAAAGAAACACGATCTGTCTATATGCTGCCTACAAGAGACACACCTTAGACTTAGAGACACAAACAACCTAAAACTCAAAGGATGGAAAAAAATATATCAAGCAAACAACAATCAAAAAAGAGCAGGAGTAGCAATATTAATTTCTGACAAAATAGACTTTAAAGTTAAATCCACCACAAAGGATAAAGAAGGACACTACATAATGATTAAAGGAACAATTGACCAGGAAGATATAACCATATTAAATATTTATGCACCCAATGACAGGGCTGCAAGATACATAAAACAAACTTGAACAGAACTAAAAAGTGAGATAGACACCTCCACAATTATAGTAGGAGACTTCAACACACCACTTTTGGAGAAGCATAGGACTTCCAGTAAGAAGCTCAACAAAGACACGGAAGACCTAATTGCTACAATCAACCAACTTGACCCGTAGACCTATACAGAACACTCCACCCAACAGCTGCAAAGTATGCTTTTTTTTTCCTAGTGCACATGGAACATTCTCTGGAATAGATCACATATTAGGTCATAAAACAAACCTTTGTAGAATCCAAAACAATGAAATATTACAAAGAAGAAGAAAGTGGGAGGCCTCACTCTACCAGATTTCAGAACCTATTATACAGCCACAGTAGTCAAAACAGCCTGGTAGTGGTACAACAACAGGCACATAAACCAATGGAACAGAATTGAGAACCCAGATATAAATCCATCCACATGTGAGCAGCTGATATTTCACAAAGGCCCAGTGTCAGTTAATTGGGGAAAAGATAGTCTTTTTAACAAATGGTGCTGGCATAACTGGATATCCATTTGCAAAAAAATGAAACAGGACCCATACCTCACACCATGCACAAAAACTAACTCCAAGTGGATCAAAGACCTAAACATAAAGACTAAAACGATAAAGATCATGGAAGAAAAAATAGGGACAACCTTAGGAGCCCTAATACAAGGCATAAGCAGAATACAAAACATTACTAAAAATGACGAAGAAGAACCAGATAACTGGGAGCTCCTAAAAATCAAACACCTCTGCTCATCTAAAGACTTCACCAAAAGAGTAAAAAGACCACCTACAGACTGGGAAAAAATTTTCAGCTATGACATCTCTGACCAGCACCTGATCTCTAAAATCTATATGTTTCTGATAAAACCCAACCACAAAAAGACAAACAACCCAATCCAAAATTGGGCAAAGGATACGAAGACGCACTTCACTAAAGAAGATATTCAGGCAGCTAACAGATACGTGAGGGAATACTCTCAATCATTAGCCATTAGAGAAAATCAAATTAAAACTATGATGAGATTCCATCTCACTCCAACAAGGCTGGCACTAATCCAAAAAACACAAAATAATAAATGTTGGAGGGTCTCCAGAGAGATTGGAACTCTTATATACTGTTGGTGGGAATGTAAAATGGTACAACCACTTTGGAATACCTATCTGGTGTATTCTTAAATAGTTAGAAATAGAACTACTATACAACCCAGAAAACCCACTCCTCGGAATATACCCTAGATAAATAAGAGCCTTTACATGAACAAATATATGCACACCCATGTTTATTGCAGCTCTGTTTACAATAGCAAAAAAGCTGGAAGCAACCAAGGTGTCCATCAACGGATAAATGGTTAAATAAATTGTGGTATATTCACACAATGGAATACTACGCATCGATAAAGAACAGTGACGAATCCGTGAAACATTTCATAACATGGAGGAACCTGGAAGGCATTATGCTGAGTGAAATTAGTTAGATGCAAAAGGACAAATACTGTATAAGATCACTATTTTAAGTTCTTGAGAAATAGTATAAACTGAGAAGAACACATTCTTTTGTGGTTAAGAGAAGGGGGAGGAAGGGATGGTGGGAGAGGTTTATTTACTGATTAGCTAGTACATAAGAACTACTTTAGGTGAAGGGAAGGACAATACTCAAAACAGGGAAGATCAGCTCAATTGGACTGGACCGCAAGCAAAGAAGTTTCCGGGATAAACTGAATGCTTCGAAGGTCAGTGGAGCAAGGGCGGGGGTTTGTGGACTGGACTATGGCTTAAGGGGTCTTCTAAGTCAATTGGCATAATAAATTCTATTATGAAAACGTTCTGCATCCCACTTTGAACTGTGGCGTCTGGGTTCGTAAATGCTAACAAGCAGCCATCTAAGATGAATCAATTGATCTCAACCCACCTGGATCAAGGGAGAATGAAGAACACCAAGGTCACACGATAACTATGAGCCCAACACAGAAAGGGCCACATGAACTAGAGACTTACATCACGCTGAGACCAGAAGAACTAGATGGTGCCCAGCCACAGCCGATGACTGCCCTGACAGGGAGCACAACAGAGAACCCCTGAGGGAGCAGGAGAACAGTGAGATGCAGACCTCAAATTCTCATAAAAAGACCAGACTTAATGGTCTGACTGAGACTAGAAGAATCCCAGCGGTCATGGTCCCCAAACCTTTTGTTGGCCCAGGACAGGAACTATTCCCGAAGACTACTCATCAGACGTGGAAGGGACTGGACGATGGGTTGGATAGATATGCTGATGAAGTGTGAGCTACTTGTATCAGGTGGACACTTGAGACTGTATTGGCATCTCCTGTCTGGAGGGGAGATGGGAGGGTAGAGAGGGTTAGAAACTGGCAGAATGGTCACGAAAGGAGAGACTGGAAGGAGGGAGCGGGGTGACTCATTAGGGGGAGAGTAAATGGGAGTATGTAGTAAGGTGTATATAAGCTAATATGTGACAGAGTGACTTGATTTGTAAACTTTCACTTAAAGCACAATAAAAATTATTTTAAAAAAAAGATTTTAAAGGACACCTCAAGAAGGCAAATTCAGTATTATGATGAAATGTGCAAAGAACTGGAATTAGAAAACCAAAAGAGAAAAACACACTTGGTATTTCTCAAGCTGAAGAACAGAAGAAAATCATCAATTCTCCATTTGCAGTATTCTAGGATTCTATGAGCAAAATTCACCACTTCTCATGTCAGTTTGTCATGCGATGGTGACTTTCATTTTTCTGTGATGCTGGAAGCTATGTCACTGGTATTTCAATTTAAAGCATGCTAAGTTTTTTTAAGCCATGATGGACGAGTTTCAGTGGAGCTTGTAGAATAAGATAGAGTAGGAAGAAGGACCTGGTGATCTACTTCTGAAATAACTGGCCAGTGAAAATCTTATCTCATTGTCTGATATAGTGCTAGAAGATGAGCCCTTGGGATTGGAAGGCATTCAAAATAATGCTGGGAAAGAGCTGATTCTTCAGAGTAGGGTTGATTTTAATGATGTGGATGGAATCAAGCTTTTGGGACATTAATTTGATGATGTGGCTTGACTTAAAATGAGAAGAAACAGCTGTAAACATCCACTAATAATCTGATAGTGGAATGTACAAATTAGGAAAAGTGGAAGTCATCAAAAGTAGAATGAAATTCATAAAAATCAATATCCTAGGCATTAGTGAGTTGAAATGGACTGGTATTGGCCATTTTGAATGAGACAATCACATGGTCTACTCAGGAGTGAAAACTGAATATGAACAGTGTCTTATTGCTTGTCATAAAAACATTTCAATGTCTCTCCTAAAGTAAAATGTGGTCAGTGACATGACAACATCCGTGGGATTGCAAGGAAGACCAACTATTAAAACTATTATTCAAATTTAGGCAGCAATCAGTCGAGCCACACATGAAAATTTTTACCAGCTTCCGCAGCCTGAAACTGATGAAACGTGCGATCAAGATGCATTGATATTTACTGGCAACTGGAATGAAAAAGTTGGAAGCAAAGAAGGATTGGTAGTTGGAAAATAAGGCATTGGTGACACAAAAGATGCCAGAAATCACATGTTAGAATGCTGCCAGACCAATGACTTCTTCATCGCAGATACCTTTTTTCAGCAACATAAATGATGAACTATACAAGTGGGCCTTACCAGATGGAATACACAGGAATCAAACTGATATCTACGGAAAGAGATGATGGATAAGATAGATATCCTCAGTCAGAACAAGGCCAGTGTAACTGCAGAACATACTATTAACTGCTTATATATAAGTAGAAGTTGGAGCTAAGAAATTTAGAGCACATCCACGGAGCCACAATTTAACCTTGGGTATTTTACACCTGAATTTAGACACCATCTCAACAGCAGATTTGAAGCACTGAAAACTGATGACTGAAGACCAAATTGTAGAACACCAAGGACATCATAACATGAAGAAAGCAAAGGGTCATTAAAAAGACGGGAAAAAAGGAAAAGACCAAATTGAATGTAAGAAGAGACTCTGGAAGTTGCTTTTAAACGTAAGGTAGCTAAAGCAAACCGAAGAAATGATGGAGTAAAAAGAGCTGAACAGAAGATTACAAAGGCAGCTAAAGAAGGCAAAATATTGCAAGGACATGTACGTAGACCTGGAGATAGAAAACCAAAAGGTGAGAAAATGCTGGTTATTTCTCAAGATGAAACAGTTGAAGAAGAACTTCAAGCTCAAGGTGCAATATTGAAGGATACTACAGGGAAAAAAATCTATTGACTTAGGAAGCATCAAACAAAGAGGAAAAAATACAGTCACTGTACCAAAAAGAACTGGTCGATGTTCACCCATTTCAGGAGGCAGAATATGATCAAGAATCGACGGTACTGAAGGAAGAAGTCCAAGATTCACTGAAGGCATTGGTGAAAAACAAGGCCTCAGGAAGTGAGGGAATAGCAACTGAGACTTTTCAGCAAACGGATGCACCACTGGAAGCACTCATTTGTCTATGGAAAGAAGTTTGGAAGACAGCTAACCTGGGCAACCAACCAGAAGAGATCCATACCTGTGCCCATTCCAAAGAAAGGTAATCCAAGAGAATGCGGAAATCATCGAACAATATCATTCTTATCACAGACAAGTAAATTTTTGCTGAAGGTCAGTCCAGAGTGGTTTCAGCAGCACATTGGAAGGGAACTCCCAGAAATCTAAGCCAGATTCGGAAGAGGACATGGATATCATTGCTGATGTCAGATGGATCTTGGCTGAAAGCAGAAAATACCAGAAGAGGTTTACCTGTGTTTTATTGTGTATGCAAAGGCATTTGACTGGGTAGATAACAAATTATGGATAACATTGTGAAGAATGAGAATTCTGGAACACTTAACTGTGCTCATGAGCAACCTGAACTTAGACCAAGGAACAGCTACTCAAGACAGAACAAGGAGACTCTGTATGTTTTGCAGTCAACAAAGGTGTGCATCAGGGTTGCATCATTTGACCATATTTATTAAATCTGTTTGCTGAGAAAATAATCCAGGAAGCTGCACTACATGAAGAACAATGGTGTATCAGAATTGGAGGAAGATAGGTTAACCTGCGATATGCAGATGACACAACCTTGCTTATGGAAAGTGAAGAGGACTTGACATGCTTACTGATGAAGACCAAAGACTACAGCCTTCAGTATGGGTTACAGCTCAACATGAAGAACACAAAATTCCTCACAACTGGACCAATAAGCAACATCATGATAGTAGGAGGAAATATTGAAGTTATCAAGGATTTCATTTTACTTGGATCGCAATCAATGCCCACAGGAGCAACAGTAAAGAAATTATATGACACATTGTATTGCACAAATCTGTTGCAAAAATCTCTTTAAACTATTGAAAAGCAAAGATGTCACTTTGAGAACTAAGGTGCACCTAACCCAACCTACAGTGTTTTCATTTGCCCCATATGCATGTGAAAGCTGGACAATGAATAAGGAAGACCAAATAAGAATTGACACTTTTGAATTACAGTGTTGGTGAAGAATATTGAATATGCTATGGACTGCCAGAAGAATGAACAAATGAAAGTAGTAGTACCAGCATGCTACTTAGAAGGGAAGATGGTGAGACGTTTTCATGCATAATTTGGACATGTTATCAAAAGGGAATAGTCCCTGGAGCAGCAATCATGGTTGGTAAAGTGGAGGGCCAGCAAGAAAGCGTAAGACACACAATAAGATAGATTGACAAGATTGCTGCTACAGTGGGCTCTAAGATGGCACAGGACCTAGCAGTGTTCTGTTTTGTTGTACATAAGGTTGCTGTGAGTAGGAACTGGCTGGACAGTACCTAAAAACAACAACAACAACCCTTCTTGGGATTAGCTTATTATGGGGCTGTTTGTTTGTTTGTTGGTATTTGATTGTCTAGAAACTTTTGTAAATAGTTTTGTATTTTTTAATACGGGTGGCCATTGACTTCTGTGTTCTACTTACCCATTTTGCTCTATTCCATGATGACCCTAGATATAGATGCTATTCACAGTAGCTAAGCTTAAGCCTTTTGCCCAAGTTGCCAAATTAGGTAACAGCCACAAAACTGTAGACTAACATTTGATTTGAGCATGTTTCTTGCTCTTGGAATATCACAATGAGCATGTCTGCACCTTGCTGAATGGTTTTGCCCCTCCCGTTATATGGACTTCCCCGTCAAACCACCCACACCATTTTATGGGCCTGCTTCAGGCTAAGGGAAGGGAGAGGACTGCAGTAGGCTCACCCATGTGTTAAAAGGCTCCTTGAGAAGTGGCTTTCACTTATAGTGCTCCTTCCTGAGGCATAGCTGCTTCCCAGAAACAGTGCTAATCTAGGGACGGACAAGAGTCTGAATCTCCCATCACTGGACAAAGATCCCAGTACTTTCCTCGGAACATTTTTTCCTCTATTCTGAGGTGAAAAATTACAACATGAGTATCTCTATTACTGACATTCTTATATTGACCATATGCAGACTTCCTCAACCAAGGTCTTTAGGAGAAATCCTATGCTCTGTGTCTCAGCAGCTTTTTCAAGGATAAGCGTTTGAAAATGGTTGTTACCCACATGTTCAAATACTTTACATAGTCAGTAAAACACAGGTAAACATCTTTCTGATAGTCTCTGCTTTCAGCCAGGATCCATCTGACATCAGCAACAGTGTCGCTCGCTCCATGTCTTCTTTTTAAACCTGGCTTGAATTTCTGGCCGTTCCCTTTCAATGTACTGCTGAAACTGCTTTTGAATGATCTTTAGCAAAATTTTACCTGTGTGTGATATTGATTATATTATTTGATAATTTTTACCTTTCTTAGGAGTGGGTTCAGGTATGGATCTCTTACAGTTGGTTGGACAGGGAGCTATCTTCCTAATTTCTTGGCATAGATGAGTGAGTGCTTCCAGTGCTGCACCCATTTGTTGAAACTTCTCAACGTGTTTTCCATCAGCTCCTGGAGCCTTGATTTTTGCCAGTGCCTTCAGTGCAGCTTGGACATCTTCCTTCGGTACCATCATTTTTTGATCACATGCTGCTTCTTGAAATGAATGAACGTCAACCAATTCTTTTTGCTACCCTGACTCTGTGTATTCCTTCCATCGTCTTCTTTTTTTCTGTGTTGTAGTTTAGATGAAGGTTTACAGAACAAACTAGTTTCTCATCAAACAATACACACATTGTTCTATAACATTGGTTAACAAGCCCGCGACATGTCAGCACTCTCCCTTCTAAACCCTGTGTTCCCTATTACCAGCTTTCCTGTTCCCTCCTGCCTTACAGTCTCTGCCCCTGGGCTGGTGCGCCCCTTTAGTCTTGTTTGTTGCCCGGGCCTGTTCAGTCTTTGGCTGAAGGGTGAACCTCAGGAGTGACGTCATTACTGAGCTAAAAGGGTGTCTTGGGTCATACCAGACCAGGAAGTCTGGTCTTTCTTTTTAAGTTAGAATTTTGTTCTACATTTTTCTCCAGCTCTGTCTGGGACCCTCTATTGTGATCCCTGTCAGAGCAGTCAGTGGTGGTAACCAGGCACCACCTAATTGTACCGGACTCAGGCTAGTGGAGGCTGTGATAGATGTGGCCATTAGTCCTTTGAACAACTCTTTCCTTTACATCTTTAGTTTTCTTCATTCTTCCTTTCCTTTGAAGGGGTGAGACCCGTGGAATATCCTAGATGACCACTAACAGACTTTGAAGACCCCAGAAGCTACTCATCAAAGTAGAATGTAGAACATATTCTTTATAATCTATCTTATACCAGTTGAGCTCGGTGTTCCCTGAGACCACGGTCCCCAAAGCCCTCAGCCCAGCAACTGGGTCCCTCAGGGCGTTTGGATGTGTCTATGGAGCTACCATGTCCTTGTCTTGTGCAGGTTGTGCTGGCTTCCCCAGTATTGCACATTGCCTTACCCTTCATGAAAGTTTCCGCTTATCTATTTCTATTGTTTTTTCTATCCCCACCCCTCCCCTCCCTCATAATCATCAAAGATTGTTTCTTTTCGTACATAAACCTTTTCGTGAGTGTTTACAGTAGTGGTCTCATACAACAGTTGTCTTTTTTTGATTGACTTATTTCACTTAGCATAATGCCCTCCGGATTCATCCCTGTCTTGAGATGCTTCAAAAATTCATCGTTGTTCTTTATTGTTTCTTAATACGCCACTATATGTCCCCACCACAGTTTGTTTATCTATTGATCTGTTGATGGACATCTAGGTTGTTTCCATCTTTTTGTGAACAATGCTGCAATGAACATATGTGGGCGTATGTCTATTTGTGTGACGACTGTTCTTTCTCTGGGATATATTCCTAGGAGTTGCATTGCTGGATCATATAGTATTTCTATTTTTAGCTTTCTAAGGAAGGTGCCATATACTTTTCCAAAATGGCTGTGTCATTTTGCATTCCCACCAGAAGTGCATAAGAGTTACGACATTTGTTATTTCCTGTTTTACTGATTCGTGCCAGTAACGTCAGGGGTGAGATGGTATCTCACTGTGGTTTTGATTTGCATTTCTCTAATTGCTTAGAGATTGTCAGACTTTCTTTAGGCGTCTGTTGGCTTCTGGAATGTCTTCTGTGGTAAAATGTCTGCTTATTTCCTTTGCCCATTTTTTAATTGGATTATTTGTCTTTTTGTCATAGAGATGTTGAATTTTCTGGTAGATTTTAGAGATTAGACCTTTGTCTGATTTGTAATAGCCAAAATTTTTCCCAGCCTTTAGATTCACCTTTTTACTCTTTTGGTGAAGTCTTTTGATGAGCATAAGTGTTTAATTTTTAGAAGATCCCAATTACATAGCTTATTTGCTGGAGCCTGCGTGTTGTTGTCTGTGGTTTGTATCCTGTTAATGCCGTGTGCTAGGGCCTGTAGCGTCGATCCTACTTTATTCCATGAACTTCATGGTTTTTGGCTTTATGTTTAGGTTTTTGATCCACTTTGAGTTAGTTTTTGTATATGGTGTGAGGTATGGGTCCTATTTCTTTTTTGCAGAAGGACATCCTGTTTTGCCAAAGCCTTTAGTTTAAAAAACTGTCTTTTCCCTATTTGATGGACTTTGGGCCCTTGTCGAAGATGAGTGACCACAGGGGGATGGATTTATATCACACCAGGCTGTTTTGACTACTGTAGTTGTACAGTAGGTTCTTAGGTCAGGTAGTGCATGTCTTCCTACTTAATTCTTCTTCAATAGTGTTTTACTTATCAGGGGCTTCTTCTCTTTCTGTGTAAAGTTAATGATAATTTTGTCCATCTCTTTAAAGAATGTTGTTGGTATTTGGATCAGTATTGCACTGTATTTATCAATTGCTATGGGTAGAATTATCATTTTCACAATGTTGAATCTACCTGCTCATGAACAGGGTATGTTTTTCCATTTATGTAGATTTCTTTTGGTTCCTTCCAGTAGGGTTTTGTAGTTTTCTTTGTATAGGTGTTTTACATCCCCAATTAGATTTATTCCCAAGTACATTTTTTAGGGGCTATTATAAATGGTATTTTTTTCCTGATTTCCTTTGCATCATTCTCTTTATTGGTGTATAGGATTCCAACTGAATTTTTTTTGTTGTTTATATTGTAGCTTGCTACTCTGCTCAATCTTTTTATTATTTTCAGTAATTTTCTTGTAGTCTTTTGGATTTCCTATGTAGAGTATCATAAAAAAATCATATCATCTGCAAATAGGAAGAGTTTAACTTCATCACTACCAATCTGGATGTCCTTTATTTCTGTTTCTTGCCTTATTGCTCGGTCTAGGACTTCCAGAACAATGTTAAGTAGGAGTGGTGATAAAGGGCAGTCTTGTCTTGCTCCTGTTCTCAAGGGGAATGTTTTCAGCCTCTCTACATTAAGAATGATGTTTGCATATGTGCCCTTTATAATGTTGAGAAATTTTCCTTCTATATCTATCTTACTGAGATTATCTTTTTAATCAGGAATGGGTATTGGACTTTTTCAAATTCCGTTTCTGCATTGATTGAGATGATCATGTGATTTTTTTCTTTGTTTTTATTTATGTGGTGGATTACACTGATTGATTTCCTAATGTTGAACCTTCCTTCCATAACTAGAATGAATCCTACTTGGCTGTGGTTCTTGTTGTTTTCTTTTTTTTTATGCTGAATTCTCTTGGCTAGAATTATGTTGAGAATTTTTGCATCTGTGTTCATGAGAGATATTGGTCTGTAATTTTCTTTTTTTGTGGAGTCTTTGCCTGGCTTAAGTATCAGAGTTATGGTTGCTTCATAGAATGAATTCAGAAGTATCGCTTCCATTTCTATGTTTTGAAGTAGTTTGACTAGTGCTGGTGTAAGCTCTTCTCTGAATGTTTGTTTGAATTATCCAGTAAAGCCACGTGCTCTAGGGCTTTTCTGTGTTTTGGAGTTTTTTGTTTTTTAATTACTTTTTCAATCTCTTCTCTTGTAATGTGTCTGTTCAGATTTTCAACATCATTTTGTCTTAGTTTGTATAGGTAGTGTGTTTCTAGAAATTTGTCCATTTCTTGTAGGTTTTCAAATTGTTGGAGTATAGTTTTTCATAATACTCTGTTAAGATCCTTTTTATTTCAGTCGGGTCTGCTGTAATGTTCCCCGTATCATTTCTTATTTCAATCATTTGCATCCTCTCCTGTTTTTCTTTCATCAGTTTGGCCAGTGATTTGTCAATTTTATTGACCCTTTCAAAAAAACAACTTTTGCTTTTGTTGATTTTTTCTATGGTTTTTCTGTTCTCTATTTCGTTTAATTCTGCTCTGATCTTTATTATTTCCTTTCTTCTGGAAACCGTGGTGGTGTACAGGTTAAGTACTATGGCTGCTAAACAAAAGTTCAGTAGTTCTAATCTACCAGTCCCTCTTTGAAAACTCTATGGGGCAGGTCTACTCTGTACTATAGGGTCACTATGAGTCGGAATTGGCTCTGCAGCAATGGATTTGGTATTTCGTTTTGTTCTGGTGGATGTGGGCTTCTTTTGTTGTTCTCTTTGTATTTGTTCAGGTTATGTAGCTAATGTTCTGATTTTGTCCCTTCTTTTTCCATGTGTGCATCTATTGCTATAAGTTGACCTCTAAGGACTGCCTTTGCTATGTCCCAAAGTTTTTGGTATGATGCAATTTCATTCTTGTTTGATTCTAGGAATTTCTTTTTTTTTATTCCATCTCTGATTTTGTCTATTACCCAATGATTTTTAGGAAGATATTATTCAGTTTCCATGTAATTTAGGGTTTTTTTCCCCTTATTCTTCCTGTTGTTAATACCTACTTTGATGGCCTTGTAGTCAGAGAAGAAACTTTGTATTATCTCAATGTTTTGGATTTTGCTGAGGGTTGCTCTGTGCCCTAAGATGTGGTTTATTCTGGAGAATGTACCAAGTGTGTTGAAAAGAATGTGCGCTTTGCAGCTGCAGGGTGGAGCATTGAATGTATATGTCTATGAGGTCAAGTTGCCTGATTGTGCTCTTTAGTTCTTTTGTATCTTTGTTGAGTGCTGTGTTGAAATCTCCTAGTATTATTGCGGAGCTGTCAATTTCTCTTTTCAGTGCTATTAGATTTTGTTAGTTTATGTATCTTGGAGCCCTGTCATTGGGTGCATACGTGTCTATTATTGTTAAGTCTTCATGACAGTTTGTCCCTTTAATCATCATACCATGCCCTTCTTTGTCTTTTGTGGTGGATTTTCTTTTAAAGTCTATTTTATCTAAGATTAGTGTTGCCACCCTATTCTTTTTTGGTAGTTATTTGCTGGATAAATTTTTTTCCATCCTTTGATTTTTAACAAATTTATGTCTTTGTTTTTAAGGTGTGTCTTTTGTAGACAGCATATTGATGGATCCTGTTTTATTTTTATCCATTCTGTCACTCTCTGTCTCTTTATGGATGCATTTTAGGCCGTTTACATTCAGTGTACTTATTGATAGGTGTGAGTTTATTGCTATCATTTTGTAGTCCCTTTTTGTGTAGTGCTAATACTTCCTTCGGTCCTCTTACTCTCGTGTAGTGAGTTCCTTTTGTTTCTAGGTTTCTTTTCCATTTCTTTTGTTTTCGTAGATTTTGTTTTTATTGAAACTTTATGTTTTTCTTTTTTATTTTGATGAGTCACTTTGTTAACTTTCTTTGTGGTTACCTTGAAATTTACCCTTATCTTCCTAGGTTTGAACCAGTCTATAAATACTTGGTATTGCCTTGCCTTCCTCTCCATTACAAAGTTCTGTAACTTCACCGTTTATCCCCTCTTTTATTTTTACTGACGTTGTTGTAATTTACAAATTAACTGCTCTGTTTCCCAGCCAAGATTCTTTTGGTTTTGAATAGTCTTTGAGGGTTCATTTCCTGTGTTGGTATCTGACTGTTACAATCTTGCATTCTAGATTCATGCTGCAGGCTGATGTTGTTTGTTCTCAGCCCAAAGAGCTCCCTTTAATAATTTTTGTAAGTTAGTTTGTTTTTTCATATTCTCTTAATTTTTGTTTATTTGGAAATGTCCTACTTTCACCATCATATTTGAACAAAAGTTTTGCAGCATGTTTTATTCATGGTTCTAAATGTTTTTCTTTCAAGGTTTTATATATATATCACCCCATTTGCCTTCTTGCCTGCATGGTTTCCACTGAATAATCAGAGTATAGTCTTATTTTTTCTCCCTTGTATGTGGCTTTTTGTTTTTCTCGAGCTGTTCTCAGGATTTTTTCTTTGTCTTTATTTTTAGTGAGTGTGATGATGATATGCCTTGGTGTTTTTCTTTTGGGGTCTATCCTACATGGGGTTCTTTGAGATTCTTGGATAGTCAACTTTTCATCATTCACGATATTTGAAAAGTTTTCTGTCAGTAGTTCTTCAATGATCCTTTCTGTGTTTCCTGTTTTCTCTCGCTGTTCTGGAACTCCAATCACTCACAAAGTTTTGCCTTTGAGTGTATCCCACAGAATTCTTAGGGTTTCCTCATTTTTCTTCATTCTTTTTCCTCAGAGTTGTATTCAAGTGTTTGTCTTCAATGTCACTGATCCTGTCTTCCATGATTTCAAACATGCTCCTTAGCACTTATATAAAACTGTTCATTTCTGAAATCTTGTTGTTTATTTTTTGGATTTCTAGCTTTTGGTTTTGTGTGGTTTCTAGCTGTGAGTTTATTTTTGGCATTTTCTTCCTGTATTATTTTCTTGAATGCTTCCATGTTTTTTTCTATACTTTCCATGAATTTATCTGCCTTTTCCATAAATTTGTGTATTTTTCCCTCATTTTTGTCTACTTTTCTCCTCAACTTTGGATAGCTCTGAATATTAGAGATTTGACTTCCTGTGAGGTAGTTCTAGTGCCTGTTCTACTGGAATATCATCTGGTGTTTTACATTGGATGCCTACTGGAACCATCCATGCTGTGTTAGCTGATAAGGAACTTTGGCACGTATTTCTCCTCACTCTCAGTCCTCCATCGGTTTCTTATTTCATTCAGTGTTTGGCTGAGTTATCTCTTCATTTGACACTTAGGTCCCAGAAATGATGTTTGTCTCTGTTTTATTTACTTTTTTGGGTCTCTGCTGTGGTGGGACATTGTGGTGCTCCTCTATCTGGCTCCATGTTGGCCAGAAGTCTCCTTTCCATTTTCTTTTGATGCTTCATGAGTCTATTGAATATTTTCTCCATAAAAACCTAGAATAACTAAATATTGGAACCCAGGACTTGAAGTTTTCCTTCAGTTCTTTCAGCTTGTGAGGTGTCAAATTTGTTCTTCCCTTTTTTTTTTCCTATCTCAAGGTCTTTACTACTCTGAATAGAAACAGGAAATCCTACCACCTATTGAGATCTGTGGCCTTGTCTGGTTACTTTAACATGTTGTCCAATGTCAGGGTTTGACAACTTTTTTTTTTTTTACCCCCTCCTGGATCAGAAAGCATTGACCAAGGTGGAATTGAGTTTGTTTTGATTTCACATGAGCCCCAAAATTTGTGTTTTCCAAAGTGGGCACATAATTTTGCCAATGTGTTGTTCCATTAGATATTAGTACACCCAGGGCCCTGCAGTCCTCTCTGTTAAGAGGGTCGCCTGACCAGTTTTTGAGCACAGGAGATTAATCTCTCTGAACCTTATGTGTTTTTCACAGTCTGTCAGGATCCTGGTGCTATTCTTCATTGGAAATCAGGATTTTTGGTTCATACATGATTGTATTTAACCCTTTTGTTATGCGAATTTGTAACTCTCTCTCTGAATTTGTATATTTTTTCCTTGATAATTGTCTATCTCCATTTTCACACAAATATATCTGTAATACTGTCTGTCTTCGCGGAGCTCTTCCTTTTTATTATTGAAGTGCAGTTAAACTATTTCTGTATTTCTCAATAAAATTCATCTATCTTGTTTAACCAAAAAATTCATGGTATTGTGTTATTCAAATCTCTAGGAAGACAGGGAATACTTTATTGTGGGCATGGAAAATAAAGGCTTATATTTAGAAAAATACCAGTACAAACCCTGGAAATCAGTGAGCCTGTGTTCTGCTTGGCCCACTTAGAATGTAAAGACAGAAGCTGGTGCCCAGAAAAGGAATAATAGCTATAGTTTCCAGAGTAATGAAAGGTTTTAAGGCTGTTTCAAGGTTGTACACATTCTACAAGAGCCTTATTATAGTGATTTGTAATATATTACAAATTCTACAGCAGGAAGAAGTAAATTCACATTAATTACTCCTCAAATGTCCTCGGATTACTCCTTTAGCATGTGCGAGGAACTCTGAATTTTGGAGGTGCCAGCAGATGTAACCGTGGAAATTTCAGTACTAAAATTAAGCACTCTATTTAGAAATTAAATTAAGAGTGTTACTTCTATGCTCCTGATAACAATTCAGCTTCTGTTAAAGTTGCTGTGTGAATAACACAGCTTAGTCACGCTTGTTAACACTGGTCCCAGAATTGGCCTTGGAAAAACTTCAGTGTTGTGAAAGTAAATTAGAGCCTATAGATTATCATACTGTTTGAACTACCTCAAGAATTTCCTCAGGAAGCACCTAGGTGTAGTCTCTTTTCTCTCAGCTAATAAGTTTATGCTTTCCCATTTATTGGTTTCCTTTGACATCCATTTTGGTCTTGCCTTTCTTTCCTGTCTTTTTAGCAACCTGTTGCTCTCAGCATGTATGATGTCCTTGATATCATTCCACAACTTGTCTGGTCTTCAGTCGTTAGTGCTCAGCTTCTCAGATCTGTTCTTGAGATGATCTATAAATTCAGGTGGGATGTACTCAAAGTCATACTTTGGCTCTTGTTGATTTGTTCTTTTTTTTTTTTTTTCAGTTTCAGCTTGAACTTACATATGAGCAATTGGTGGTCTCTTATGCACTCGGCCCCTGCCCTTGCTCTGACTACTGATATTGAATGTCAACATAAACAAAATAAAAATGCTCAAAACTGGACCAATAAGCAACAACATGATAAATGGAGGAAAGATTGAAGTTATCAAAGACATCATTTTACTTGGATCCACAATCAACCCCCATGGAAGCAGCACTCAAGAAATCAAAAGACCTGTTGCACTTGGCAAATCTGCTGCAAAAGGGCTCTTTAAAGTATTAAAAAGAAAGATGTCACCTTGAAGACTAAGGTCTGCCTGACCCAAGCCAGGGTGTTTTCAATCATCTCGTATACGTGTGAAAGCTGGGCAGTGAGTAAGGACAGACCTAAGAAAAATTGATGCCTTTGAATTGTGGTGTTGACAAATAATATTAAATATACTATAGACTGCCAAAGGAACAAACAAATCTCTCTGGGAAAAAGTACAACCAAAATGCTCCTTAGAAGCAAGGATGCCAGGATTATGTCTCATAAACGTTGGACATTTTATTAGAAGCTGCTGGAGAAGGACATTATGCTTGGAGAGCAGAGTGTTAGCAAAAAATAGGAAGGTTCTCAACAAGATAGACAAGTGTTTCAATAACAAATTAGAGTATTGGTTCAGCAACTTCACAAGAACAAACAAATGAATGTGATTTCTCTGTGACCATTTATCAAACAATTACCAGTATATGATAGCCATAGTAGTGGGTGTGAAGAACTTTATTGCATTTCCCTAATGCCTTCTTATTTGTATATCCCTATGACTAACGATGTTGAGCATCTTTTCATGTGCTTAGGAGCCATTTTTATAGATTCTTTGGAGAATTGCCTATTCAAGGCATTTGCCCATTTGGGGGGGATTGTTTCTTTCTTTTTGTTGATGTTCAGTCAAAGTAGGTCTTTATATATTCTAGATATTAAGGCCATTTTAAGACTTTCTTTCATATAATTTAGACATGTTATCACAAGGGACCAGTCCCTTGAGAAGGACATCATGCTCAGTAAAATAGAGGATCAGTGTAAAAGAGGAAGACTCTCAATGAGATGGATTTGACACAGTGGCTGCAACAACAGACTCAAGCATAATAACTATTGTGAAGATGGTACAGAACTGGGCAGTGTTTTGTCCTATTGTATGCAGGCTCGCTATGAGTTGGAACTGACCTGACAGCACCTAACAACAATTAACAACATCAAGCACATACCAGATACATTATTTTCAGGTAATTCCTGGAAATAAAAAGTGCATAGTTTGTAGTTTCATGTCATTCTTGACAATGACAGATGTTTTTAATTTGATGAAGTCCAATATATCTATTTATTTTCTTCTGTTGTTTATGCTTTTGGTGCAATATCTAAGATTCCATTGCCAAATGAATGGCCTTGAAGATTTGTCCTTCTGTGTTCTAGCAAGAGTTTTACACTTTTAGCTTTTATATTACTTTTGAGGCTCAGTGTGGGCTCTCTGAGAGACAAATTCTCTAGGGGTACAGTCTGAGTGTGGTTCACATAATTTTATGTATTTTGCCTTCAGCACGTAATCGCCTTGAAGATTAGGGATAAACACCCTTCATGGTTCTGACAAGTGAGAGGGGGGTAACCATTTTGAAATACATTCAGAGATTTCTATTCCCCCTAACTAGGGCTGTCATAAAGGGAAATTATTTTGCCAGAGTCTAAAAGATTTATTTTAATTAAAGCACAAACAATGTAAAAAAAGGAAACTATCCAAAATTTGAACGCCCTCTAGCCTAGCCAGACAAATTGTGGAATAACATCAACCACAACGTATATAAAGAACACAAGAGGTCCTTAAAAGAGAGTAAAGAAAGAAAAAAAAAAAAGCAAAATGGTTGTTAGAAGATACTATGAAAGTAGCTTTGGAACATACAGTAAATAAAGCAAAAGGAAGAAATGATAAAACAAGAGCTGAACAGAAGATTTCATAGGGCAACTTGAGAAATGGAGTAAAGTATTACAATGAAATCTGTAAAGACCTGGAGATAGAAATCCAAAAAGGAAGAATACATTTGGCATTTCTCAAGCTGAAAGACTTGAAGAAAAACTTTAAGACCCATGTTGCAACATCGAAGGATTTTATGGTGAAATTTTAGAAATGCATGAAACATCAAAAGAAGATGGAATAAATGCAAAGATACTACCGTAGCAGAAGAATTGGTCAATGATTAAACATTTCAGGGCGTAGCATATGATCAAGAACCAATGGTATTGAAGGAAGAAGTCCAAGCTCCACTGAAAGCACTGGCGAAAAATAAGGCTCCAGGAATGGACTGAATAACAAATGAAATGTTTCACCAAACAGATGCAGTGTTTGAAGCACTCACTCATCTATAGCAATAAATTTGGGAGATAGCTACCTGGCCAAGAGATTGGAAGAGATCCATAGTTGTACTGATTCCAAATAAAGGTGATCCAGCTGAATGTGGAAATTACCAAACAATATTATTAATATCACACGGGAGTAAAATTTTTCTGAAAATCATTCCAAAGCGGTTTCAGCAGGACACTGAGAAGGAACTGCCAGAAATTCAAGCCACATACAGAAGAGGACGTGGAACAAGGGATATCATTGTTGACGTCAGATTGGATCATAGCTGAAAACAGAGAATATCAGAAAGGTGTTTACCTGTGTTTTATTGATTATGCAAAGGCATTCAACTGTGGGGATAACAACAAATTGTGGATAATATTATAAAGAATGAGAATGCCAGAACACTTAACTGTGCTCATGAGGAACCTGCATTTAGACAAAGATTTTTTTTTCCAAAGAGAACAAGGAGATTCTGTGTGATTTGAAGCCAACAAAGGTGTGTGTCAGGGTTGTATCTTTTCACTATATTTATTGAGTCTCTATGCTGAGCAAATAATCCAAGAAGCTGACCTATTCAATGAAGAATGCAGCGTCAGGATTGGAGGAAAGACTCCTTACCAACCTGTGATATGCAAATTACGCGAATTTGCTTGCTGAAAGTGAAGAGGACATGAAGCACTTACCGATGAAGATCAAAGACTATAGGCTTCAGTGTGGATTATACATCAAATAAAGAATACAAAAATCCTCAAAATTGAAGCAACAAGCAACTTCAATATTTTCTCTTTATCATGATAAAGAGAAAATATTGAAGTTATTAAGGATTTCATTTTACTTGGATCCACAATCAACACCTGTGAAGCAGGAGTCAAGAAACTGCACGATGTATTACATTGCAGAAATTTGCTGTAAAAGATCTCTTTACAGTGTTAAAAAGCAAAGATGCCATTTTGAGGACTGAGGTGCACCTGACCCAAGCCCTGTTTTTTTTTTTAATTATCTTGTATGCAAGTGAAAGCTGGGCAATGAATAAAGAAGACCTGAAAAGAATTGATGCCTTTGATTACAGTGTTGTTGGTGAAGAATACTGAATATGCAGTGGAGTGCCAGAAGAATGAAGAAATCTGTCTTGGAAGAATTACACGCAGAGTGCTCAGTAGAAGCAAGGATGACAAAAGTTTGTCTCACATACTTTGGACGTGTTATCAGACAGGACAATTCTCTGAAGAAGGGAATCTTGTGTGGTAAAGTAGAGGGTAATGAAAAAGAGGAAAACCTTCAAAAAGATGGACTGACACAGTGCTGCAACAATGAGCTCAAGCATAACAATGATTGTGAGGATGGTGCAGGACCAGGCAATATTTCGTTCTCTTGTACATAGTGTTGCTATGAGTTGGAACCAACTGGACGGCACCTAAAAAACACAAACAACGACTAGCCTTTCTTATGGGGGCAGCGGCATCCCCAATTCAGTCCTCATATTTCCTTCATGTCTCACCTAAGGGATTAAAAATTAGGAGCACATGTGAATGTCAAAACCTAGGGACTGAGTCTTATTAAAAACAGACCTGATAAGGGGAATTTACAATTATTCCCTTCCTTCCACATTTTACCACTACCTCAGTAGGCTTCTGTATAATAATAGGAAGTTACAGCTAGAAGATCTGCAAGATTAGATCTTATCTCAGGAGCATTCTCTACCACACTGAAATGGAATAAGAGAGGCAAAAAAAAGGACACTAGAGGACATTTTACCCTCTGACACCTACTGCTATCACAAACAATAAACACAGCTAGGCACTCCTAATCAGACAAACAATAAAGTGAACATTAAAGAGATAGTTACCTCAGTTACTCTTCTTTTTTACTCAATATGTATCGTACGGTCTTAACAAAAACAAAAATTACAAATCGTCCTAAAGAGCTAAAAAAAATTTTTTGAAGAGGAAAAGTATCAGAATCAGGGTCAGGTTTTGGAATTATCAGACCATGAATTTAAAAACTGTGACTAGTATTCTAATGGAAAAAGAGGGCACCAAGCAAGAACCAACGGTAAATAGAAGCAGAGAGATGGAATTTTGAACATAGCCAGTTGGTGTCATTGATGCCACTGAGTTGTACACCTATAGAAAGATGAATTGGCAGATGTGTGAGATATATTTTCAAGACAAAAAAGTTTTAGAAGAAGATGGGAGGAGAAGAGGAGAAGGATGAGGAGGAAAAGAAGAAAGTAGCTGCTGAAGTTTCTTATGTACAAGGAAACACCTTAAGGGATTTGGTTTCTTGGTTTGGAGGTTTAGGGTCATGGTTTATGGGGTATCCCAGTTAACTAGCCTAATACCATCTTTAGTGCTTCTGTTGTATCTCCTAGTTTACTGTGTATGGACTCTTAAAATCTTGGAAGTGGCCACCCATGTTACAGTTGGTCTCTATTCACTTGGAGCAACCAGGGGAAGAGTCAGGAATAAGGGGAGATAGAATACATGGCTATTTGCCACCAGGAACAACTGCCTCTTTTGCCATAAGACAAGAAGAATTTAACTGTGCCCACCTACCATTACTGAACATTTTTGGGGATTTTTTTTTTTAACCTCTTCAAAATCATCTCTTGTTATGGGTTTGTTCAGGTTTTCTATCTCAGCTTGTATTCGCTTAGGTAGGTTGTATCTTTCTAGAGATTTGTCCATTTCCTCTAGGTTCTCAAACTTGTTGGAGTACAGCGTTTCATATTATTCTGTTATGATCCTTTTGATTTCAGCTAGGTCTGTTGTAATGTCACCCATCTCATTGTTATTTGGGTTATTCGTTTTCTCTCCCTTTTATCTTTTGTTAGTTCAATTTTAGTTTTGTTCATTAGCTCTTTTTTCTATTCTCTGTCTCTGCTGTAACAGTTATTATATCCTTTTTCTGGTGACCATGGGCTTCTTTTGCTACTGTTTTTCTATTTGCTTGAGTTGTAGGGTTGAAATTTTGATTTTGTCTCATTGTTTCTCGGTGTGTGTGTTTATCGCTAGAAATTAACCTCTGAGTGGTATCTTTGCTGTGTTCTAAAGGTTTGGGTATGATGCGTTTTCATTCTCATTTAATTCTAGGAATTTATTTTATTTTATTTATTTCTTCTTTGATTTCTTCTGTTATCCAGTTGTTTTTAAGCAAGGTGTTATTCAGTTTCTGTGTATTTTTTTTTCCCTTGCTCTTCCTGTTACTGATTTCTACTTCTATGGCATTGTGATCAGAGATAATCCTTTGTATTATTTCCATGTTTTGTATTTTATTGAGATTTTTTTTTTTCACCTAAAATGTGGTCTGTTCTGAAGAATGTTCCATGTGTGTTGGAAAATATATACTTTGATGCTTTGGGATAGAATGTTCTATATATGACTTTGAGGTCAAGTTGATTAATTTTGGCTTCTAGATCTTCTGTATCTTTGTTGACTTTCTTACTGGACATTCTGTCCTTTACAGAGAGGGGAGTGTAGAGTCCCCTACTATTATTGTTCTTGATGTTGTTAGGTTCTGATTTATAGTGACTCTACATACAACAAAACAAAACACTGCCTAGTCCTGTGCTATCCTCAAAATTATTCTTATGCTTGAGCCCACTGTTGTAGCCACTGTGTCAGTCCAACTTGTCTTCCTCTTTTTTTGCTCACTCTCTGCTTTACCATGTATGATGTCCTTCTCTAGGGACTGATCCCTCCTGATAACATGTCCAAAGTATGTGAAACAAAATCTCACCATCCTTGCTTCTAAGGAACATTCTGGTTGTACTTCTTCCTCTCCCCCCTTTAACCTCTGCTGCTTCTTTCCACCCACAGACTCTTGGCCAGGAAGCAACTGCTTTGACCTCGAGCTGCTTGGATTTGCTCTGCCCACACTGGCTGGGCCCCTGAGCTTGTGTTGGTTCTTTCCGTTTCTCTTGTTTCCTACCATGCCTCCCATCACTTTCACCTCCTTTCTCTGGAACACCTGACTCGATGTGCCATCTTTGATTCTTCTTCTTGAAAGGCTGTGAAGCCACGTTTGACTTGGGAACCACTCCTCCGGCCTGTGACACCACACTGGTGGGATCCCTGGGGTTTTTTTCTCTTGTTTTGTTTGTTTCTTTTCGCAGCTTGGGAGCCCCTTCTAGCCAGGCTGCACTACACAGCTTAGGAGCCACCCCCCGAATCTGTGCTGCCGAGTAGGTGGGGTCCCTGGAGCTCTCTCTTATTTTCTTCATTCTTTTCTCTCTCTCTTTCCCTTTCAGTCTGTCTTCATTTCTCAGTTCTCATCTTTCTACATTTATCTTCTTTTCTGGTCTCCTGCATACCTGTTGCTGTTTGATATCTATATCCCCTCTAGCCAGGCTATGCTGTGCAGCCAGGGAGCCACTTCCCTGGTCTTAGCAGCCTCACTGGTGGGTCTCCAGGACTCCTGGGGGGTTTCTTTTCCAAATTTTTATCTCCTTATCTTTTTTCTTTTTCATTTTTGCTTCTCTCCATTTCTCAGTTCCTCATTTCTCCACTCCAATGGGAAGCTCTCTTAGCACTGTTTTTTTTTTTTTTTTTCCTCTTTTCTTTGTTTGCATATCTCTCTTTGGCTCCTGTTTTTCTCTTTTTTTTCCCCATACCCCTATTAGTTCCAAAATTACAGCCTCCTCTCTGTTTCCTGCTTGCCCACACCATGCACTGAACATCACACCTCCAAGCAGCACAGTCACAACCTACAGGAACCTGCCCAGCACTGATTCCTGGCCATCCTGTTGGCCCTAGTACCTGCCACAAACAATGCATCCCAGCCCCTTGCTTCAGCTGGACCTGCCCTGGTGCACCATAGCTGGTTGGACAAGGAAGTAAAAAGTGTCGTGACTACAGATGAGCAAATAACAAAGAACACACAGCCCACCTTCTCAGGCACAACCAAATAAAAAAAAAAATTTTAAAAAGCAGGATGAAACAAACAAGTCTACAATCAAGAAATAAAGAAATCACTACTGAATATCTGAAGACAGCAGACGATATCAAAACATAGAAAAAAAAGATGACAGGATGAGTCCAGTACGCATCCAAAATAAAACACCAGATGACTTTTCAGTAGAAGAAAAAGCATTAAAACTACCTGACAGGGAATTCAAATGTCTAACATTCAGAGGAATCCAAGAGTTGAAGCAAAAAACAGACAGAAATGAGGAAAAAATAGACAAATTCTGGAAAAAGACAGACAAATTCATGGAAAATACCAACCAAAAAAAAAAAAAAAGGAATAATTCAGGCAAGTAATACAGAAATAAAATGCTAAAATAAGTTTAGAAGTAGAAATCATACAAAAACAACAATTAGAAATCCTAAAGATAAACAAGATTTCAGAAATGTACAGTGTCATAGAAGGACTGAGGAGCAGGTTTGAAACTATGGAAGACAGAATAGCAAAATTGAAGATAAACACTTGGATACAACTTGGTTTGAGGAAAAACCAGAAAAAAGAACCAAGAAAATGAAGAAACTCTGAGAATTATGTGGGATACAATCAAAAGCAAAAATTTGCATGCGATCAGAGTTCCACAACAGGGAAAGAAAACAGAAAACACAGAGAAGGTCATTGAAGAACTGCTGACAGAAAACTTCCCTAATATCATGAATGGTGAAAAGCTGATCATCCAAGCAGCTCAACAAACCCCATATAGGATAGACCCCAAATGAACACTGAGACATATCATAATCACATTCGCTAAAACCAAAGACAAAGAAAAAATCCTCTGAGCAGCTTGAGAACAACAAAAGCCACATACACAGGAGAAACAAGAGTAAACTCTGATTATTCATCAGAAGCCATGCAGGCAAGAAAGCAATGGGATGACATATATAAAACCTTGAAAGAAGAAAAGCTGCCAACCAAGAATAATACATCCTGCAAATCTTTTGTTCAAATATGATGGTGAAATTAGGACATTTTTAGGTAAATAGAAATTAAGGGAATATATGAAAATCAAACCAGACTCACAAGAATTATTAAAGGAGTCCTACAGTCTCTGAACAAACAACATCAGACCACACCCTGAATCTAGGATGCAAGATTGTACCAGCCAGATATCAACCCAGGAAATGAACTTTCAAGGACTATCAAAAGCAAAACACTTGCATCAGGGAACCAGAGAGGTTAATCTGTATGGGACAACAACATCAGAAGAATAACAGAGGGAATCAACAGTACAGGCAGTACAGGTATAGAACTTTCTAATGGAGAGAAAGGCAAGGTGGTACCAAGTAATAACAGGCTGGTTCAAACCTTGAATAAGGGTGAATTTCAAGGTAACCACAAAGAAGGTTAACAAACCTACTCATCAAAATGAAGAAAAACATAAAGTCTCAATAAAATCAAAATCTACAAAAACAAAAGAAATGAAAAAGGAATCCAAAAACAAAAGGAACTCAGCACAGGACAGTAAGAGGAACAAAGAAAACCTTAGATAGATCTGTGAAGCATCTCATAATATGAATGCATCTGGAAGAGTTTATGCTGAGTGAAATAAGTCACTCACGGAAGGACAAATATTATATGAGGCCACTACAGTGAAAACTCATGAAAAGGTTTACAGATAAAAAGAAACAATATTTGATGTTTGTGAAGGAGGGGAGGGAGAGGGAGGGATTGAGAAACACTTAATAAACAAAAGATAAGCAATAACTTTGGTGCAGGGAATGACAGTACAGAATATTGGGGAAGCCAGGAAAACCTGTATAAACCAAGGTCATGGTAGCCCCATAGACACATCCAAATTCCCTGAGGGACTGAATTGCTGGGCTGAGGGCTGTGGGGACCATGGTCTCAGGGAACATCTAGCTCAACTGGCATAACAGAGTTTGTAAAGAAAATGTTCTACATTCTAGTTTGGTGAGTAGTGTCTGGGGTCTTAAAAACCTGTCAGGGGCCATTTAGGATACTGCACTGGTCTCACCCCTTCAGAAAAAAGGAATAATGAAGAAAACTAAACACACAAGGGAAAGATTAGTCCTAGGGACTAATAGGCTCCATCTACCATGGCCTCCAGCAGACTGAGTCCAGTACAATCAGATGTTGCCCAGCTACCATCACTGAGTGCTCTGGACAGAGCCAGAGAAAAATGTAGAACAAAAGTATAACCCATAAAGAAAGACCAGACTTTCTGGCCTGACAGAGACTGGAGAAACCCTGAGCGTATGGCCCCCAGACACACTTTTAGCTCAGTAACGAGGCCACTCCTGATGTTTACCATTCGGCCAAAGATTGAACAGACCCATGGAACAAAACAACACTAAAGGGGTGCACTAGCACTGGGGCAGGGACTGGAAGGCAGGAGGGAACAGGAAAGCTGGTAATAAGTAACACAGGGTCGAGAAGGGAGAGTGCTGACACGTCGTGGGGTTGTTAACCAATGTCACGGAACAATGTGTGTACTAACTCTTGATGAGAAACTAGTGTGTTCTGTAAACCTTCACCTAAAATTCAATCAAAAGTAATTATTTTTTTAAAAAAGAATTCCTTACACAATTGAGCTTTCATTCAAAAATGAGGAGGAAATCAAGACATTGTCAAATACACAAAAGTTCAGGAAATTTGTTACAACTAGACCTGCTCTGCAAGTATTTCTAAAAGGAATTTTTCATAAGTAAAAGAAAGAATACTAGACAGTTACTCAAATCTGCACGTAAAGAATTACGAAAGACAGAGAGAGATTTCTAACAAAGGTAGTCACATAGGCCAAAAAAGAGCCAGATGTATGGTATCTTGGGTGAATAAATTTGGTAATTAAATTCTTCAGGCATCATAGCGGCAAATAGGTAAATAATAAGTAAAAATTTAACCTAATGAACACAGTATGTGAGATGATATGATTGACGTTAAAACAACTGAGATAGGAGTGAGGGGCAAAGCAGAAAGAGTTTTAGTGAGCTCCAGTTTCACAATGGTTAAGCACTGAGTTGGTATTGGAAAAGTCTACAGTTTGAGCCTACTGGCTCTTCCATGGAAGAAAGCAACTGGTGACCTGCTCCTGGAAACATTTAAACTAGGATACACTTTGGAAAAAGTTCTACTCTGTTATATAGCATCACTATGAGTTACAATCAAATCAGTAGCACAAAACAACAACAAAAACAAGGTGTGTTTTTTTTTTGGTATTTTTTGTAATGTTGATATAAGCTAAAATAGGATGATGTAAGTTGTTGAATGTAATTTTAGTTGTAACCATTGAATAAAGTACTTATATACACAGAAGGGAAGGAAGAAAAAAATTCAATAAGAGTGAGCAGAACACATACACGAAAATAACAAAATAATGGGAATTGTGAGACAAAAAATTCAAGATCCAAAAACAATTTGCAAAATTAATTAAGTAGGTCCTTCACGCTCAGTAATTAACTTAAATATAAATAATTTAACTCTCCATTCAAAAGTAAGAGAGGGAATGCATGGATTAGACTAAAAGAACAAAGAAAGCCGAAATGAACAAACAAAGAACTATGATACATCTATATGCTTTCTACAAGAGACTCACCTTAGACCCAAGGACACAAACTAAAAATGAAAGAGTAAAAGGAACATTCCACGCAACACATAACTGAAAAAGATGAGCAGTCACCATAAAGATAACAGATGAAAGACATTTTTAAACAAAATCTGTGATAAGCGATGAAGAAAAACATTACATAATAATAACCGGGTGAATCCACCAAGAAGACATAAAAATTACAAATATATATGTACCTAACATTAGTGCGTCAAAATAAATGAAACAAAAACTGAGAGATTGGAAAGGAGTAATACACAACTCCAAAATAATTGTTGGGGACTACAGCACACCACTTTCAGTGTTGGACAGAACATCTAAAACGAAGTAAGTAAGGACATGGAAGGTTGACACAATGTCGTAAGCCAATTACACTTCACAAAAGTGCATAGAACAGTCAACATCAGAACAATACATGTATTTCTCCTGTGCACATGGGTCATTCTCCAGAGTATACCATATGATAAGTCTCAATACATTAAATATATATATATATACATATATAGAAATCATACAAAGTATCTTCTCTGCTCACAAAAGAATAATATTAGAAATTAACAGCAGAAGGGAAACTAGAAAACACACAAATGCCTGGACATAAAACAAGGCATTACTAAACAACCAATAGGTGAGGGAAGAAATCAAGAGAAAATGAAAAATACCTGGAGATAAAGCAAATGAAAACACAGAGATAAAGTACTTATGGGACAGAGTGAAGAGAGCCCTCAGAATGAAACTGATAGCAATAAATGACTACATTAATAAAAGAGATTTCAAATGAATAGCTAATATTTACAACTTGACGAACTAGAAAAGAAGAGCAAATGAATCCTAAAGTTAGTAACCCCCAAAAACCCACTGCCCTTGAGTGGACTCTGACTCACAGGGTTTCCAAGGCTGCAAATCTTTATGGAAGCAAATTGCCACATCTTTCTCCTGCAAAGACACGGCGGTTTCAAACTGCTGCTTTTTGTTAGCAGTTGAGCACATTAACCACTGGCCCATAAGGGACCCCACAGAAATGAAATAATAATGGTCAGAGCAAAAGTGAATGAAATGGAGAATAGAAAAACAGTAAAGAGAATCAGCAAAACCTGAGTTGTTTTTTTTCGTAAGATCAATGAAATTGACAAACCTTTAGCTATGGTGACAAGGAAACAAAGACAGAAATTGCAAACAGTGAAAATCAGAAATGAAAATGGTAACTTTGCAACTGATGGAAATGAAAAGGCTCTTAGCAGAATACGCTGAACAACTGTTGGACAACAAACATGGTAACTTAGATAAAATGAACAAATTCCTCGTTATTGTTGTTGTTAGGTGCTGTCGAGTCGGTTCCGACTCATAGCTACCCTATGCACAACAGAACAAAACACTGCCCGGTCCTGCGCCATCCTTACAATCGTTGATATTCTTGAGCTTATAGTTGCAGCCACTGAGTCAATCCACCTCGTTGAGGGTCTTCCTCTTTCCCGCTGACCCGGTACTCTGCCAAGCATGATGTCCTTCTCCAGGGACTGATCCCTCCTGACAACATGTTCAACGTATGTAAGATGCAATCTCACCATCCTTGCTTTTAAGGAGCATTCTGATTGTACTTCTTCCAATACAGAAACCTATAATTTACCTAAACTGAAAAGGAAATAGAAAAGCTCAACAGACCCACAAGTGAAGATACTGAATCAATGAAGAAAAGTATGGAGACAGATGGCCTCTCTACAAAAAAAAAAAATTCTGCCAAACATTTAGGGAAGAATTGACACTAATCTTGTTCAAACGCTTCCAAAAAGTAAAGGAGGAAGGAATAATCCTTGTCTTAGCTATCTAGTGCTACTATAACAGAAACACCACAAGTGGGTAGCTTTAACAGAATTCAGAATTCAGGATGCCAGGTCCAGGCTTTCTCTCTCTCTGTCAGCTCTGGAAAAAGTTCCTTGTCATCAATCTTTTTCTGGTCTAGGAGATCGCATTTACACCCTGGGTTTAAAAGACACACTCTGTTCCTGGCTCTTCTTGCTTGGTGGTTATAAGCACCCCCCACCACCACACAGACACACAAAATACTCTGCTCAATTCTCTCCTATATCTCTAAAAAGGGTTAACTCAAGATACAACCTAATACTGTATATTGAGCCCTGCCTCATTAACATAACTGAGTCTAATCTTGACTCATTAATATCGTTTTGTTGTTTTTGTGTGCTCCCAGCGAGCTATAGGACAGAGTAGAACTGCGACATAGGGTTTTCAAGAAGCAACTGTTAGATTAGAACTGCCAAGCTTTTGGTTAGCAGCCTTAGGTCCTAACCACTTTGTCACCAGGGCTCTGATTAGGATTTAGAACACATAGGATAATCACATCAGATCACAAAATGGTAGAGAACAACACTATATTGGGTGTGATTGCATAGCCAAGTTGACACACATTTTTGGGGGACACAATTGAATCCATAGCCCTTCCCAGATTTTTCTAAGACAGCATTAGCTAATATCAAAGCCAGACAAATACACCACAAAAAAGAAAACTACAGGCCAATATCCCTTCCAAAATAGATGCCGAAAGTATCAACTAAATACCGAAAAGGTGGAATTAAAGGTTAAGAAAGATTTGCTTTTCCCCCTGCATTGCACCTCACCCCCCCTCAGAAGAGTGTCCATATTAAAGCTGTGGTAGCTCACCTTTCTAGAATGGGTGCTTGGTCTGGTTCCTGAAAAAGCAGAGCAGACTTTATCACCAAATTATTGTGCATGTCTCTTCTGACCTGTTTCAGAGCAACCTGAGATAATGAAGGAATGGACTTGGCTGTGTTTTGACCTACCTAATGGTTCATTCAGGTTCATGATAGAATCATAATACTGGGAAGATAAGCCTGAGGAGGTATACTTTGGGAAAGAAGGATATTCAAAAGCACTAAGCATATGACGAAATTGAGAAAATCACACGTATGTCCCAGTAGGGATGTTCAGAAAACCTCTCTGAAGACTCTACGCTTATATCTCAGAGTAAATACGAGATTTAATGTTTTATTGTTGTTAGGTGCTGATGAGTTTGTTCCAACTCAGAGTGACCCTATGTATAAGAGAATGAAACACTGCCCAGCCCTGAGTTATCCTCACAGCCATTGTCACACTTGAGCTCATTGTTTAAGCCACCATGGCAATTCATGTCATTAAGAGTCTTCCTCTTTTTCACTGATCCTGTAGTTTACCAAATACGATGTCCTTCTCCTGATAACATGTCTAAAGTATATGAGACATAGCTTCACTACCCTTGCTTCTAAGGAGCCTTCTGACTGTTCATCTTCCAAGACAGATTTATTTGTTCTTTTGGCAGTCCCTGTTATATTTAATATTCTTTGCCAGCACCACAATTCAAAGACATCAATTATTCTTCAGTGTCCCTTATTCACTGTCCAGCTTTTGAATGTATATGAGTTGATTGAAAGCACTGTGGCTTGGGTCAGGTGCATCTTAGTCCTCATGGTGATATTTTTGCTTTTCAACACTTTAAAGAGGTCTTTTACAGCAGATTTCCCCAATACAATGCGTTGGTTGGTTTCATGGCTGCTGTTTCCGCAGGTGTTGATTGTGGGTCCAAGTAAAATGAAATCCTTGACAACTTCAGTCTTTTTCCCTTTTCTCACGATGTTGCTTATTGGTCCAGTTGTGAGGATTTGTGTTTTCTTTATGTTGAGGTGTAATCCACACTGAAGACTGTAGTCTTTGATCTTCCTCAGCAAGTGCTTCAAGCTAGCAAGGCTGTGTCGTCTGCAAAATGCCAGTTGTTGATGAGTCTTCCTCCAATCCCGGTGCCCCACTGTTCTTCATATTGGCTTCATATGTCTTCTTCTTCATATAGCTTCTCAGATTATTTACTCAGCATATAAATTGAGTAAGAATGGTGAAAGGATACAATCCTCATGCACACCTTTCCTAACTTTAAACCATGCAGTATCCCCTTGTTCTGTTCATATGACTGCCTCCATAGATCCAACCTGCAAAGACTGGTACAGGTGTATTATTTTTGTTTTCCTCTTGGCAATTAAGGAAATCTCTGTCAAAAATCTAAATGAAGACAAGTGAAAGAACTGAGACATTAACGTCTACACACAACCAGAAAGGGATTCTTTAAAAAAATGCTTAGGAGAAGTCTCTAGTCACTTGGACTAGTAAAACCTTCAGATTAAAACAAGCTACAGGTAAGTGCGAGCATCTGATATTCAGAGTCTTACATTATAATATTTAAATAGACATTTAAATGAACTTCAACATAAAATCACAAAGCATACAGAGAACAGGAAATGATAACAATTTTAAAAAATAAATGAAATAAGAAAATTATGCCTTGAATTGTGACTGCTAAAACATATGTTGAAGTGCTAATCCTGTACCTGTACATATGTTTCTGTTTGGAAATAGGTTATTTTTTATGCTGATAAAATTACATTAGAGTAAGTTTGGTCCTGAAACTAATCCCTTCTGTGTTATCTCTTATAAATGGTGTATAGACACAGAAAGACAGCACAAGGGAATCATTCCATGTAACAGTGGAGGCAGATACATTCACAAGCCCAGAAATGTGAAAGATTTCCAACAGCTCTGAAAAGCTGAAAGAGGGAAATAAGGATCTTTCTCTAGAGTTGACAACAAGAATTTGAATGTGTAGCCTCCTGGTTGATGAGAATTTTTGTTGTTGTTGTTACTTAAAGCCACCCACTTGTGGTGTCCTCATTACGGCATCAGCATCAAATAAAGGCAAAGTGAAAAACTGTCCTTACAAAAACGTAGATCATGAATGTAAAAGGAAATATTAAAAATAAATAAATTTGAGAAAATTCTGTATGAATAAAATGATATCAACATATAGAATTAAAAAATGCTGAAGTTGAATATTTCAATAATAGACATTAAAAATTAACTACAGTGATATTAATCAGGAAAAAGAAAAATCTCTAAATTTAAACATTAAAATATTGAAGTCTGAGGGGAAAAAAAAGAACAAGAAAAAAGGTGACCATAACCTAAGGTACTTGTACAACTCCGTCAGTGTACTAATATATGCAATATGGAAGTCTAAGATGAGAACAGAGAAAAGGGAAAAATAAACATTAAAATAAGTAATAGCTGAAAACTTCCAAAATTTGATGAAATAAATAAAGTTAAACATCTAAGAACAACAAATTCTAAATGGGATAAACTCTGAGACATCCACACATTGTAATACAAATGCCAAAAACCAAAGATAGGCACACTTCAAAGCAGCAAGAGAGAAGTAAAGGACAAAATATATTATAAGGGTCTTCAATACGAATAAATATCAAGTTCATATCAGAAACCAGGGGGCCAGAAAGCACTAGAATTAAGTACATAAAATGCTGAAAGGAAAAAATGAAATTGTTAATCCAGAATTTTATATCTAGAAAGATGATTTGAAAATATATGGGCAAAATTAAGGTATTTCCAAATAAATGAAAGCTGAGGAAATAAAGGAAGCTAATATCAGCAAATTCAAATGGAAATAGTTCTGTAATAACAATTAGAAACTTTAAAACGCCACTTTCAAAAATGGATAGATTATCTAGAGAGGTGTTCGATAAGGAAATAGATTGCACGAATGCTGTAAAACAACTAAAACTAGAAAATGTATATACATGTATATGTGTATATATGTATTCATTTGCTCGTTTCTGGTTATATATATTAAATATATATATATATGATCCCATAACAAAAACACCTTTGTCCACACAACAGCTTACTACACATTCTTCTCCAGTGTTCTTAGATAATTCTCAGAATAGACCATATGTTAGGTCACAACACGGAGTCCTGGTGGCGCAATGGTTAAGAGTTCAGCTGTTAACCAAGTCAGTAGGGAAGTCACAAAATAAGTCAAAGCTAATAAACTGAGAATAGGGAAACAGGGACTTGAACGTGTAAAGCAGAACAACATTAAAACAACAAGGAGAGACTAAAAAATATAGTCCTAGATCTTTCATATGGAGAGGAAGTCAAAGCAATATAAAGAAACAAAAGATTTTTTTATACTTAAAAAATTAGGGGTAAATAGTCTCATAAGCACAAAGGAACCAAACAATCTTACACATCAAAATAAAAAACAGGAAAAACAGAAAGACTCAGCAAAAACAAAATCGACAACAATGAAAAAGATGAAAAGAAAATACTTTAAAAAAATGACTCAGCACAGAAAATTAAGTGGAAAAAACTGTCAACAACACAAAAAGGACATCAAAATGACGGCACTAAACTCATCCCTATCAATAATTGTGCTGAATGTAAATGGACTAAATGCATGAATAAAGAAACAGTGAGTAGCAGGGTGGATAAAAAAAAAAAACACTATCTGTCTACATGTTGCCTACAGGAGATACGTCTTAGACTTAAAGACACAAACTAAAACTCAAAGGATGGAAAAAAATATCAAGTAAACAACAATCACAAAAGAGCAAGAGTAGCAATAGTAATCACTGACAATATAGACTTCAAAGTAAAATCCACACCCAGTAAGGAAAGACACTGTATAATAATTAAAGTGACAATACACCACGAGGTTATAACCTTAATAAATATTCACACACCCAATGACAGGACTCCAAAATATTAAAACAAACTCTAACAGCATTGAAAAGAGAGATAGACAACTCCAAATAATAGTAGGAGACTTCAACACGACACTTTCAGTGAAGAATAGGACATGCAGAAAGAAGCTCAATAAAGACAGGGAAGATATAAATACCACAGTCAATCAACGTGACCCCAGAGACATATACTGAACATTCCACCCAACAGGAGCCAAGTAGACTTTCTTTTCCAAAGCACTTGAAACATTCTCCAGAATATTCAGTATATAAGGCCATAAAACAAGACTTAACAGAACCCAAAGCATCAAAATAATACAAAGCATCTTTCATGACCATAAACCCATAAAAGTAAAAATCAATAATGGAAAATGAAAAGAAAAAAAATCAAAAACATGGAAATTGATCAACCCCATGCATGAAACCTACTAGGTTATAGAAGAAATTGAGGACAGAATAAAGTAATTCACAGAATCAAATGAGAGTGAAAACACATCCTACCAGAACATTTAGGACCCAGAAAAGGCACTGTTCAGAGGTCAGTTTATAGCAATAAATGCACACACCTAAAACGGAAGAAAAATGAACCCAGATCCATACATCACACCGTGAATAAAAACTAACCAAATCGAAGTATTAACCCTACAACTCGAATAGAAAGAAAGCAGCAGAAAGAGCCCTCTGACACCACAGGAAAGCAATTGTTATTAATTGTTATTAAGAGCAGAATTAAATGAAATAAAGAATAAAAAAAGAATTGGAAGTCTTAACATAACCAAAAGCTGGTTCTTTGAAAAGATTTAACAAAATTGATAAACCACTGGCCAATCTGACAAAAGAAAAGCAGGAGAGGAAGCAAATAACCCAGATTAGAAATGAGATGGGCAATATCACAACAGACCCAAGTAAAATTAAAAGAATCATGACAGAATACTATGAAAAATTGTACTCTAAAAAATCTGAAAACCTAGAGGGAATAGACAAATTTCTAGAAACACTACCTACCTAAACTAACACAAACAGAGGTAGGACAACTAAATAAACCTGTAACAAAAGAAGAGATTGAAATGGTAATTAAAAAGCTCTCAACAACAACAACAAAAAGCCTGGTCCTGGTGGCTTCACTGAAGAATTCTGCCAGACTTTCAAAGAGGAGTTAACACCTGTGCTACTAAAGGTATTTCAGAGCATAGAAAAAGATGGAATGCTCCCAAACTCATTCTATGAAGCCAGTATAAGGCTGATACCAAAACCATTTAAAGACACCACAAAAAAAAGAAAGGCCAATATCCCTCATGAACAAAGGTGCAAAAATCCTCAACAAAATTCTAGCCATTAGAATTCAACAACATATCAAAAAAACAAATACTTCGCCGTGACCAAGTGCGGCTCATACCAGGTATACAGGGGTGGTTCGACATTAGTAAAACAATCAACATAATCTAGCACATAAAGAAAACAAAAGACAAGAACCACAGGATTTTTTCAATTGATGCAGAAAAAGCATTTGATTAATTCCAACACCCATTCTTGATAAAAACTCTCAGTAAATTAGGAACACAAGGGAAAATCTCAATACAATAAAGGGCATTTATACAAAGCCAACAGCCAACATCATCCTAAATGGAGAGTCTGAAATCATTCCCCTTGAGAACAGGAACCAGACAAGGATGCCCTTCATCACCACTCTATTCAGCATTATGCTGGAGGTCCTAGCCAGATCTATTGCCTAGAAGAGGAAATAAAGTGCATCCAAACTGGTAAGGAGGAAGTAAAAATAAATCTATTTTCAGAAGACATGATATTCTACACAGAAGATCCTAAAGATTCCACAGGAAAACTACTGGAATTAATAGAAGACTTCAGCAAAGTATCAGGAAACAAGACTAAAAAGAGAAAAGTCACTTGGATTCCTCTACAACCAAAAACAGACCAGTGAAGAAGAAACCACCACATCAATAACATTTACAAGAGCCCTCAAGAAGATAAAATACTTAGGAATAAATCTAAAGAAAATAACGATACACTACTGCAAGAAACCAAAAGAGGCCTACGTAAGTGGAAACAAATACCTTGTTCATGGATGGGAAGAATCAACATTATGAAAATGTCTATTCTACCTAAAGCTAACTATAGGTACAATGCAATCCTGATCCAAATTTCAATGACGTTTTTTACTGAGATGGAGAAACAAATCATCAATGTGATATGCAAAGTGAAGAGACCCCGGATAAATAAAGGAGGACTGAAAAGAAGAACAAAGTGGGAGACCTCACACTACCTGATTTTAGAACCTACTATAACACCACCGTAGTTAAAACAGCAAGGTGCTGGTACAAAAACAGATAGATACACCAATGGAACAGAATTGAGAACCCACACATAAATTCATCCATCTATGAGCACCTGACATTTGACAATGGACCAAAGTCTGTTAAATGTGGAAAAGACGGCCTCTTTAACAAATGGTGCTGACATAACTTGATGTCCATCTGCAAAAAAGTGGAAAAAGACCCGTACCTTACACCATAAACAAAAACTACCTCAAAATGGATCAAAGACGTAAATATAAAATCTAAGATGATAATGATCACGGAAGAAAATATAGGGACAACACTAGGAGCCCTGATACATTGTATAAATAGTATACAAAATAGTACCAGTAATACACAAACACCAGAAGAGAAACTAGATAAGTGAGAGATCGTAAATACAAAACACTTACCCTCATCCAAAGACTTCACCGAAAGAGTGAAAAGACAACCTATAGGCTGGGAACAAGAATTTGGTTACAATGAAACTGATCATCATCTAATCTCTAAAATCTACAAGATACTGCAAAACCTCGAGAGCAAAAAGACAAATAACCCAATTAAAAATGGTGAACAGGCACTTCACCAAAGAAGACATTCAAGTGGCTAACAGATACACAAGGAAATGCTCATGACCAGTAGCCATTAGGGAAAAGCAAATCAAAATATGAGATACCATACACCTCAATAAGTTTGACATTAATCCAAAAAATACAAAGTAATAAATGTTGCACAGGTTTTAGAGAGAGTGGAATACTTACGGACTGCTGGTGGGAATGTAAAATGATAAAAGAACTTTGGAAATATTTTTTGGCGCTTCTTTCAAAAGCTGGAAATAGAACTACCATACCATCCAGCAATCCCACTACTTGGAATATATCCTAGAGACCTAAGAGCCTTCACACAAATAGATATGTTCACACTCATATTCATTGCAGCACTGTCTACAATAGCAAAAAGATGGAAATAACCAAGATACCCATCAATGGATGAATGGATAAACATTATGTTATTGTCACAAAATGGGATATTAGACAGGGATAAAAAACAACAATAATAAAATAATAATAAAAAAAGAACAACAATAAATCCATGAAACATCTCATAACATGGAGGAATCTGGAAGGCATTGTGCTCAGTGAAATTAGTCAGTTGCGAAAAGGCAAATATTATATGAGACAACTATTAGAAGACCTCAAGAAAAGGTTTAAACACAGAAGAAAATATTTTTTGATGGTTCCCAGGATGGGGAGGGAGGAAAAGGGGTAATCACTAATTAGGTAGCAGACAAAAATTATTTTAGGTGAACGGAAGGACAACACACAATACAGGGGAAGTCAACACAACTGGACTAATCCAAAAGCTAAGAAGTTTCCTAAATACCATCAAATACGTCAAGGGACAGAGAGGCAGGTATGGGGTATGGGGACCATGGTATCCATGGTCAATTGGCATAACAAGTGTATTAAGAAAATGTCCTGTAGGGGGCAGAGCCAAGAGGGTGGAATAGCCAGATGCTTCTGATGATCCCAGCCACAGCAAAGATCCAAAAATAGAAGTGAAATGCTTATATTCTAGAGCACTGAACACGAAAGACAAAGTTAGGGAATCGGATTAAGCGGCAGGTGGACGGAGAGATGGTTCAGAAGCAGCGAGGACTTGCCGGAACTGACTTGGTGGGAACGAGTACCCCTCAGGCACGATCCCCTGGAGCAACTGTTGGGGAGCTGGCGTTGGCATTTGGGATGCAGATTACTCAGGAAGGCACAGCAGACCGCTTAGTCCACCCAACCTCTGGAACTAGAGAAGAGCAGTGCTCCCAGCAAAACCTAAGTACTTGCATTTATTTTACCAAACTCCCAGCCCCAAGCCGGCTTCAGTGGCTGTTGATTTCCCTGGGCCTGAGATAGGTTCTGATGTATACTCTGAGCCATTCCTTGAAGAAGGAATAAAGAAACAGTTGGGGGGGAAAGAAAATCTGCCAGCTCTTCTAAGCTGGGCAGCTCAAGACAGAAGTGGCTCCTGTCCAGGCAGAAATGATCCATGGACTTTGAATAACTTTCACACCTACATGGACTTGTGTGGGCACATTCCAGATTAGGCCCTTGTTGGCAGACTGCAATAGTGTATGTGCTTGAGATCTGACATCAACGGTTTCAGCCGTGTGGTGGAGAGGTGTGTGTTTGATATTTGACAGCACTTTACCTATTAAACAGGGTGCTCACCTACCCACATTGGGGGCCTGAGGACTGGTGGCTCCACCCTCATCACTTAACCACCTGCAACAGGTGCCCAAGGATAAGTGATGCCTCACAGTCCTTACAACCAAAAGCATTGGGTGCCCATTTTCTGATTGCAGAACACACCTACCTGTGCAGTCTAGGGAACAGGGATGTGCTTTCCTCATAGATACTCGGCATGATTGTCAGCCCTCTGCCTTGTTCAGAGTGTGACCCCTCGATACAACCAGATACCTGTGCCTACACCAATCACTTCTACCACCTCTAAGACTGTATGACAGAGCCTGTACCATTCACTTGATGACCAACTACCTGGACACTTAGCCCAAACCATACAACAAATGTGAATGGACTTCTAGGCTCATATACATGGTAAGCGCTCTAGCCATCTGGTGACTGGACTTTAGATTTTCAAAAGCACAAATAAGCTAGCTCACTCAAGCAGCCTATTTAGGCATTTCAAAATAACACAAAGCAATAAGCTAGGATAAAGTACGCAAACATAAAATAATACAATAAATTATAGAAAGCAGTCAATATCAAATCACAGAAAGAATCAGACCACAATCACTTCAACAATCTCTGAAAACAAAGAACCAAGGAATCTTCTGGATGAAGATGTATCCCTGGAATTACTATACATATGCAGAATACAAAAGATTAATGTACAGAACTCTTCAAGAGATCAGGAAGGAGATCAGGCAAAATGCAGAACAAGCCAAGGAGCACACAGATAAAGCAGTCAAGGAAATTAAGAAGGCTATCCAAGAACATAACAAAAAATTTAATTAGCTACACGAATCCACAGAGAGACAGCAATCAGAAATTCAGATTAACAATAAAATTTCAGATTTAGACAACTCAGTAGAAACTCAGAAGAGAATAATTGTGGAAATGGAAGGCAGAATTAGTGAGACTGAAGATAAAACACTTGGCACCAACATATTCAAATAAATATCAGTTAAAAGAATTTAAAAAAATGAAGAATCCGTAAGAATCAACTGGACTGTATCAAGAGAAATCACGTACAAGTGACTCGAGTACCAGAACAGGGAGGGATAACAGAAAATACAGAGAGAATTGTTACAGATTTGTTGGCAGAAAAGTTCCCTGATACCATGAAGATGAGAAGATATCTATCCAAGGTGCTCATTGAACCCCACATAACTGAATCTCAAAAGAAAGTCACCAAGCCATATTATAATCAAATTTCTAAAACCAAAGATAAGGATAGAATTTTAAGAGTGGCTAGTGATAAATGAAAAGTCACCTACCTACAAAGGATAGTAAAGAAGGCTATGCTTGGACTACTCCACAGAAACCATGCAGGGAAGAAGGCAATGGGATGATATAATATAAAGCATTGACGGAAAAAAAATTGCCAGCCAAGAATCGTCACATATCCAGCAAAAGTTTCTCTCAAATATGAAGGTGAAATTAGGACGTGTTCACATAAACAGAGGTTTAGGGAATTTATAAAAACCCAACTAAAACTACAAGAAATACTAAAGGGAGTTCTCTGGTTAGAAAATCAATAATATCAGATATCAACCCAAAACTAGAACACAGGACAGATCAACCAGATGTCAGCCCAGAGAGGGAAATTGCAAATATAAATCAAGTTAAAAAAAAAAGCTCAAAACACAGTGAAACAGTGTTGTCATTATGTAAAAGATGACAACATTAAAACAATAAAAAGGGAGTAAAAAAATGTAGCCATAGATCTTTCATATGCAAGGCAAGTCAAGGCAATAAAATAAAGTTTATTTTTAAAATTAGAAAATATGGGTAAATATTAAGGTAACCACAAATGAGACTAACGATCCTACACATTAAAATACAAGAAAAACATAAAGACTAAGCAAAAACAAAATCAACAACAAATGAAGAAAAGAAAACATATAAACTGCTCAGCGCGCATACCTAGGCATAAACCACACACATACACAGATGCATAAAACACACCACGCGTACATCACACTACACACACATACATACGCTCACACACACATACATGCACATATTCCACATGCATACACAGGCACACATATATACAGACACACACATACGCATACTCCACATGCAAACACAGATGCATAAAACAGCACATCTTCTAGCACTATTATCACACACTGTATTATGGTGACTTGGAGTTTTCACTTTCCGATTCTTCACAAGTATATCACTGGGTCTTTCTTCCTAGTCTGTACAAGTCCAGAAATTCCTCTAAAACACGTCCACCGTGCATGACCCTGTTGTTGTTAGGTGCCGTTGAGTCAGTCCCAACTCATAGTGACCCTATGCACAACAGAAGGACACATTGCCAGGTCCTGCTCCATCTTCACCATTGTTGTTATGCTTAAGCCCATTGTTGCAGCCATTCTATCAATCCATCTCATTGAGGGTCTTCATTTTTTTCACTGGCCCTCTACTTTTCCAAGCATGATATCCTTCTCCAGGGACTGATCCCTCCTGACACCATGGATGTTTGCAGCTGTTTCTTGTCATTTGGAGTCAGCACATGAAGGTCCCAAAAGCTTAACTCCACTCACATCATTAAGGTCGAATCTATTTTGGGAAAGCAGCTCTTCCCCAGTCATCTTTTGAGTGTCTTCCAACCTGAGGGACTCATCTTCCAGCACCACGTCAAACACCGTTCTGCTGCTATTCATAAGGTTCTCACTGGGTAAATCTTTAGGAGTTGACTGCCAAATCCTCCTTCCTAGACTGTCTTAATCTGGAAGCTCAGCTGAAACTTGTCCACCGTGGGTGACCCGGTTGGTGCTTGAATACCGGTGGCATAGCTTCCAGCATCACAGCAATATACATGCCTTCATAGTAGGACAAACTGACAGACAAGTAGGGGGTGTGTGACTCTGCTGGTATTTAAAATATCAGTGACAAAGCTTCCAGTGTTGTGGCAGCATGGAAGCCACCACTGTAGCACAAACGGACACATGGGTGGGGGCTTCTAGAAGTAAAAGTTTCCTGAATAGCTACAGTAATCAAACAGTGTGGTATTTGTGAAGGATGAGGTACACAGGTCAATAGACTAGCACAGAGTACCGAGAAATGAAACTACACAAACAGCTGTAACTGATTTGGAACAGCATTATTGAGATGTAATCCACATACAATTCAACTATTCGAAGTACAATTCAATGTTTTTTTAGTATATTCACAGATGTGTGCAACCATGACGAAAACCAGTTACTGTCACCTTGATTCCAACACAGGGCAACCCCTTGTAAGTCAGAATACTCCACGGGGCCTTCAATGGCTGATTGTTTTGAAAGCAGGTCACCAAGCCATTCACCCAACGTGCCTCTGGGTGGGTACAAATTCTGAAAGTTTTGACTAGCAGCAAGCACATTAAACATCTGCACCACCCGGGGACTCTACAAATACTGCCACAGTCAATTTTAGAGAATTTTAATCAGCTCAAAAAGAAACATATACGCTCTAACTACCACTCATTCCCTCCCCTGACCCAGGTCAAAGTAACTGCCTGTCCCTGTCCAAACCAAACCAAACCCACTGCTATTCCATTGATTCTGACTCGTAACAATATCAGGTGTATCACAGGGGAATTGTGCTCAGTAGGGTTTCCTTGGCTGTAATCTTTACAGAAGCAGATCGCGCCTTTCTTCTGCAGAGCCACTGCTTGAGTTTTGACTGCCAAACTGTAGCTTATTAGTCAACTGCAAACCACTTGCACCACACAGGACCTTCTATCCCTACAGATTTGCCTATTCTTCATATTCAGTACAAATGGACTAATATAATATATAGTCTTTGTGAATGTCTTCTTTCACTTAACATAATATTCTCAAAGCTCATTCACATTGTAGCATGTATCAGTACATTAATCCACTACATTTTGTTTGTGCTGTCAAATATTTATTAAAATTTGGGTTGTTTTGACATTTGTCTGTTATCAGCAACAGAGCTATAAATATCCGTGTAAAAGTTTTTGTGAGGAATAATGATTTTATTTCTCTTTAGTATATATCTAACTGTGGAATTGCTGGTTTATATGGTTTAACCTTTTGAGGAACCCATAACCATATGGCCAACTGCAGCGTGTGAGGATTCTGAGGTCTCCACATCTTCACCAACACTTATGTGACTTTCTGAAGTGGTGTCCATAGCGAATTTGAGTTTTGTTTCCCTGATGACTACTGATGTTAAGCATCTTTTCATGTCCTCGTTTGCCATTTGCGTAGGTTTTTTGTGAAACCAGTTATTTTTGACAAAGATGAAAAAGCAGTTTGTTTTTGGGAAATAAAGATCAAAACAAAAGCAAATGCAATGGAGAATAAAAGAACAATAGAGAAAAAATCAACAAAACCAAAAGTTGGTTCCTGGAAAAGATCAATAAAATTGACAAGCCTTTAGTTACTCTGAAAATACAAACAAATCTCAGAGGACTCAAATAACAAAAATGAGAAAGGAAATTGAAGATACTTCAAAAGAATCAACAATATATATACACAGTACTAAAAAAACTTGTACTCCAAACATTTGAAAGCTTAAATAAAATGGTAAAATTCCTAGAAACACATAACTTACCTAAGTAATGCAAACAGAGTTAGAAAATATCAACAAACTCATAATAAGACAAGAGACTGAATCAACAACCAAAAAACTATTGGGCCAAACAAATTCAGTGGGCAATTTTATGAAACATTCAAAGAAGAATCAACACCATTCTTGCTCAAATTCTTCCAAAATATAGAAGAGGTTAGAATATGAACTAACTCATTTTATAAAGCCAGAACTACCAAGGCACCCAAGCCAGGCAAAGCACAACAAAACAAAACGAACAAAAAACTAAAGATGTATATCCCTCATGAATATGGGTGAAAAAATTCTAAACAAAACACTAGTGAGCAGAATCCAGCAACATATTAAAATAATTAACACCATGAACACTAGGGAGTTATTGAAGGACTGCAAGGATGGATCAACATTTTCACATTTATAAATATAATACACTACATTAACAGAACAATAGAGAAAAAAACTACATGATCATCTCAATAGAAAAGGTATTTGATAAAATTCAAAACCAATTCCTGATTTAAAAAAAATTATCAGTAAGATACGTATAGAAGAGACATTGCTCAACATGAACAAACCAAACCAAACCCATTGCTGTCCTGTAGATTCTGACTCATAGTGACCCTGTAGGACAGGGTAGAATTGCCCCTGAGGATTTCCCAGGAGCAGCTGGTGGATTTGATAAGGGCATCTATAGAAGAACAACAACCAGCATTATACTCAACGGAGAAAGTCTGGGTATCCCGCTTGAGAACAGGAACAAGGAAAGGATGCCTGCTATAACTACCCTCTTGTCAGGATGCAGTCTTAACATTTTTCACTTGCTCAATTTAGTGGATAATATTAAAACTTTCCATCTCTGACAGGTTTCTGGCTTACAGAGGTTCTGGCTATCTCAGGTTTTACTGTATAATGAAATGCACAATGTCCTGCGGTTAGAAAAACAAAGGCAACAACACGATAGGCATTAATCAATCTGAAAGAACTGAAGAGAAGACTCAACTTGCAATATTGAAGGATTCTATCGGCAAAAACTGAATGACACAGGAAACATCGAACGGCAGTAGAAGGAATATAGAGAATCACTGTACCAAAAAGGACTGGACAAAGTTCAACCATTCAGAAGGAACATGAGGAAGAACCACCGGTACTGAAGGAAGAAATGAGACCCACACTGAAGGCACTGGCAAGAAACAAACCTCCAGAAATTGGAAGATTATGATTAACAGATTTCAACAAACACATACAATGCAGGAAGTGCTTACTTGTTTCTGTCAAAAAATTTGGAAGACAACTACCTGGCCAGCCAAGTGAAAGAGATACAAATTCCAGTCCAGTCCAAAGGAAGGTGACCAAGTAGAAAATTATGGAACATCATTAATATCACATGCTAGTAAAATTTTGCTAAAGGTAAGTGAAAAACAGCTGCAGGTATATATTGAGAAGGAAAATGCCAGAATTTTAACACAGATTCGTAAGAGGCCATGGAACAAGGAATATGATTTCTGATGTTGGACAGATCTTAGGAAAAGCAGAGAATACCAGAAAGATATTTCTGTGTCCTATCCGCTATGCAAGGGCATTTTGAGTGTGGATCATAAAAAAAGAGGAAAAAAAAAATGGGTAACATTATGAAGAATGGGAATTCCAGATTTCTTACTAGTGCTAATATGGAACCTGTACCTGGAACATGAGACCACTGTTCAAACAGAAATGGGGATACTGCATGGTTTAAAACTGGAGAAGGTGTGTGATAAGCCTGCATCCTTTTACCATATTTATTCATTCTGCATACTGAGCAAATAATAAAAGTACCTGGACTATATGAAGAAGAATGGGGCATGAGGATTGGAAGAAAACTCATCAGCGTATTAAAAACATTCAGATGATTCCATCTCCTTGTCAAAAATGAAGATGAGTGAAGCACTTACTGGCAGAGGTAAAAGACTTCGGTCTTCAGTACGGATTACACCTGAACGTGAAGAAAAACAAAATCCTCACAGTTGATGCAATAACATCTTGATAAACTGAGAAGGAATTGAACTTATCAAGGATTTCCTTCTACTTGGATCAACAATCAATGCCAATGGAAGAAGCAGTCAAAAAGTAAACAATCTATTGCATTGAGAAAAACTGCGGCAGAAAAAAAAAAAGACCTCCCCTTAAAACCTTAAAGGAGAAAGATGACACTTTGAGGCCACGTTGACGCCTAATGACCCAAGCCATGTTCTTTTCAGTTGCCTCATATGCCTAAAAAATTTGCATGATGATACAATGAGAATCCAAAGGACCTGATGAATTTGAATTGTAGTGTTGGCAAAGAATGTTGAGTATACCATAGACTTCCAGAAAAATGAACACATTAGCATTGGAGGAAGAGCAGCAGAATGCTCCTAAGAAGCAAGCGTGGCAAAACTTCATCTCAATAACTTTGGACCGATCATCAGAAAGGACTAGTCAATGGAGAAGAACATTGTACCTGGGAAAGTAGATGGTCAGCAAAATGAAGGGAGACTCTCAGTGAGATTGATTGACACAGTGAGTGCAACAATGGGTTGAAACGTAGCAACGACTGTGAGGATGGTACAGGAATAGGAGTTTCATTCCTTTACACATAAGGTCACTATGAGTCAGACCCAACTCAAGGGAACCGAACAACAGCAATAGCGGTGTGTTGTCAGGAAAAGAGTGAAAGTGAGTCCTACCAGTACCAGTGTCATTCCACAGTCACTGTGGACATACCCAAACCTGTGGCTTTCTGATGAGTAACATCAGAGTCTTACAACGCTAGGTAAGGAACACACTTCACTAAAATATGCCATTCAGCTACTAAGCAAATGAATAAAGCATGAGCAACAACAAGACCCCAAGGAATGGTTGGTGTGTAAATTTGAATAATAATATTAACTGGTCTTCCTTGTAGGCGAATGGATATTATCCTATCACTGATAGTGTGGTACTTCAGGATAGATCTTGAAACATTCTTTTTGACCATGAATGCAACACCATTCCTCTTCGAGTTGTCATTCCCAGCATAGTAGACTATATGATTGTCCAATTCAAAGTGGCCAATACCAGTCCATTTCAGCTCACTAATGCCAAGGATATCAATGTTTATGCGTTCCATTTCATTTTGGACGATTTCCAATTTTTCTAGATTCGTACTTCGTACATTCCAGGTTCCAATTATTAATGGATGTTTACAGCTGATTCTTCTCATTTTGAGTCTTGCCACATCAGCAAACGAAGGTCCCGAAAGCTTTACTCCACCCACGTCATGAAGGTCAACTCTACCTTGAGGAGGCAGCTCTTCCCCAGCCATCTTTTGAGTGCCTTCCAACCTGGGGGGCTCATCTTCCAGCACTATATCAGACAATGTTCCACTTCTATTCATAAGGTTTTCACTGGCTAATGGTTTTCAGAAGTAGACTGCCGGGTCCTTCTTCCTAGTCTTAGTCTAGAAGCTCAGTTGAAACCCGTCCTCTGTTGGTGACCCTGCTGGTATCTGAATACCGGTGGCATAGCTTCCAGCATCACAACAACACGCAGCCCCCCACAGTATGACAAACTGAGAGACACCTGGGGGTGCCAGTCTGTAGGTAGTCTTTTTACTCTTTTGGTGAAGTCTTTGGATGAGCATAAGTGTTTGATTTTTAGGAGCTCCCAGTTATCTAGTTTTTCTACTGCATTCTTAATCATGTTTTATATACTGTTTATCACATTTATTAAGGCTCCTAATGTCGTTCCTATTTTTTCCTCCATGATCTTTATCATTTTAGAATTTATATTTAGGCCTTTGATCCATTTTGAGCTAATTTTTGTGCATGGAGTGAGGTATGGGCCTTGTTTCATTTCTTCGTAGATGGATATCCAGTTATGCCAGCACCATTTATTAAAAAGACTGTCTTTTCCCCATGTAACTGTTTTGGGGCCTTTGTCAAATATCAACTGCTCATATGTGGATGTATTTATGTCTGGATTCTCAATTTTGTTCCATTGGTCTGTGTATCTCTTGTTGTACCAGTGCCAGTACCAAGCTGTTTTGACTACTATGATGGTATAATAGGTTCTAAAATCAGGTAAAGTAAGGCCTCCCACTTTGTTCTTCTTTTTTAGTAATGCCTTATTTATCCAGGGCCTCTTTCCCTTCCATGTAAAGTTGGTGATATGTTTCTCCATCTCATTAAAGAATGTCATTGGGATTTGGATCGGAATTGCATTATATGTATAGATCACTTTTGGTAGAATAGATATTTTTATACTGTGAAGTCTTTCTATCCATTAGATAGGTAAGTTTTTCCAGTTATGTAAGTGTCTGTCTTTCGCTTTCTTACAGTATTGTATTGTAGTTTTCTTTGTATAAGTCTTTTACATCTCTGGTAAGATTTATTCCTAAGTATTTTATCTTCTTGGGGGCTACTGTAAATGGCATTGATTTGGTGATTTCCTCTTCGATGTTCTTTTGTTGGTGTAGAGGAATGCAACTGATTTTTTATGTTTATCTTGTATCCCGATACTCTGCTTAACTCTTCCATTAGTTTCAGTAGCTTTCTGGAGGATTTCTTAGGGTTTTCTGTGTATAAGATCATAAAACCCAAAACTCAAGTGCCGTCGAGTCGATTCCGACTCCTAACAACCCTATAGGATAGAGTAGAACTGCCCTATAGAGTTTCCAAGGACCACCTGGCTGATTCAAACTGCTGACCCTTTGGCTAGCAGCCGTAGCACTTAACCACTATGCCACCAGATCATGTCATCTGCAAACAGAGATACTTTGACTTATTCCTTGACAATCTAGATGCCCTTCATTTCTTTCTTTAGCCTAATTGCTCTGGCTAGGACCTCCAACACAATGTTGAATAAGGGCAGTGATAAAGTGCATCCTTGTCTGGTTCCTGATCTCAATGCGAATGCTTTCAGACTCTCTCCATTTAGGGTGATGTTGGCTATTGGCTATGTATAAATGCCCTTTATTATGTCGAGGAATTTTCCTTCTATTTCAATTTTCCTGAGAGTTTTTATCACAAATCGGTGTTGAACTTTGTCAAATGCCTCCTCTGCATCAATTGATAAAATCATGTGATCCTTGTCTTTTGTTTTATTTATGTGGTGGATTACAATAATTGTTTTTCTAATGTTGAACCATCCCTGCATACCTGGTATGAATCCCACTTGGTCATGGTGAATTATTTTTTAATATATTGTCGAATCTATTGGCTAGAATTTCGTTGAGGAGTTTCGCGTCTACGTTCATGAGGGATATAGGTCTATAATTTTCTTTTCTTGTGGTGTCTTTACCTGGTTTTGGTATCAGGGATATGGTGGCTTCATAGAACGAGTTTGGTAGTATTCCATCCTTTTCTATGCTCTGAAATACCTTTAGTAACAGTGGTGTTAACTTTTCTGTGGTGGTAGAACTCTACAGTGAAGCTGTCCAGACCAGGGCTTTTTTTTTTTTTTATGTGGGAGTTTTTTTGATTACCTTTTCAATCTCTTCTTTTGTTATGGGTCTATTTAATTATTCTACCTCTGTGTTAGTTTTGGTAGGTAGTGTGTTTCTAGGAATTCATCCATTTTTTCTTGGTTTTCAAATTTGTTGCAGTATAGTTTTTCGTAGTAATCTGATATGATTCTTTTAATTTCAGTTGGGTCTGTTGCAATATCTCCCCTCTCATTCCTTATTCATGTTATTTGCTTCGTCTCCTGTTTTTCTTTTGTCACTTTGGCCAGTGGATTATCAATTTTGTTGATTTTTTCAAAAAACCAGCTTTTAGTTTTGTTAATTCTTTCAATTGTTTTTCTGTTTTCTATTTTATTTAGTTCAGCTCTAATTTTTATTATTTGTTTTCTTCTGGTGTCTGTGGGTTTCTTTTCTCGCTCTCTATTTGTTCAAGTTGTAGGGATAATTCTTTAATTTTGGCCCTTTCTTCTTTTCGGATGTATGCATTTATTGATATAAATTGGCCTCTGATCACTGCTTTTGGTCTGTCCCAAAGGTTCTGATAGGAAGTGTTGTCATTCTCATTGGATTCTATGAATTTCTTTATTCCATCCTTAATGTCTTCTATAATCCAGTTTTTTTTGATCAGGTTATTGTTCAGTTTCCAAGTGTTTTTTTTTCGTTTCCCTGCTTTCCTGTTATTGATTTCTGCTTTTATATCCTTATGGTCAGAGAAGATGCTCTGTAATATTTCAATGTTTTGGATTTTCCTAAGGCTTGCTTTATGGCCTAATATGTGGTCTATTCCAGAGAATGTTCCATGTGCACTAGAAAAGAAAGTACACTTGGTTGCTGTTGAGTGGAGTGTTCTGCATATGTCTATGAGGTCAACTTGGCTGATTGTGGCATTTAGATCTTCGGTTTCTCTATTGAGCTTCTTTCTGGATGTCCTGTCCTTCACCAAAAGTGGTGTGTTGAAGCCTCCTACTACTATTGTGGAGCTGTCTATTTCACTTTTCAATGCTGATAGTTTGTTTTATGTATCTTGCAGCCCTGTCACTAGGTGCATAAATATTTTATATGGTTATATCTTCTTGGTGTGTTGTCCCTTTAGTCATTATATAGTGTTCTTCCTTATCCTTTATGAGATGGATTCAACTTTAAAGTCTATTTTGTCATAAATTAATATTGCCACGCCTGCTTTTTTTTTTTTTTTTGGCTTCAACAAAGAGAAATTTATTCTCTCGTAGTCTACTAGGCTACAAGTCCAAATTCAGGCATCAGTTCCAGGCGAAGACTTTCTTTTCTCTGTGGGCTGTAGAGGAAGGTCTTTGTTATCAGTCTTCCCTGGTCTAGGATCTTTTCAGCACAGGGAACCTGAATCCAAAGGACATGTGCTCCTGGCTCTTCTTTCTCAGTGGTATGAGGTACCCTGTCTCTGTACTTGCTTCTCTTTTTTCAGTAATTTTTATTGCACTTTAAGTGAAAGTTCACAAGTCAAGTCAGTCTTTCAGGTAAACCTTATATACATGTTGCTATATACTCCCAGTTACTCTCCTCTTAATAAGAAAGCCCGCTCTCTCCCTCCACTCTCTCTTTTCGTGCCCATTTCGTCAGCTTCTAACCCTCTTTACCCTATCATCTCCCCTCCAGGCAGGAGATGCCGACATAGTCTCAAGTGTCCACCTGATCCAAGACGCTCACTCCTCATCAGCATCCCTCTCCAACCCACTGACCAGTCCAATCTATGTCTGAAGAGTTGGCTTCGGGAATGGTTCCTGTCCTGGGCCAGCAGAAGGTCTGGGTGCCATGACCACTGGTGTCCTTCCAGTCTCAGTCAGACCTTTAATTCTTGTCTTAGTAGAATTAGGGTTCTGCATCCCACTGCTCTTCTGTTCCCCCAGGGATTCTCTGTGTGTTCCCTGTCAGGGCAGTCATCCGTTGTAGCTGGGCACCATCTAGTTCTTCTGGTCTCTGGCTGATGTAACCCCTGGTTCATGTGGCCCTTTCTGTCTCTTCGGCTCATAATTACCTTTGTCCTTGGTGTTCTTCATTCTCTTTTGATCCAGATGGGTTGAGACCAATTGAAGCATGTTAGATGGTTGCTTGCTAGCGTCGAAGGCCCCAGATGCCACTCTTCAAGTTGGTATGCAGAATGTTTTGTTAATAGATTTTATTATGCCAATTGCCTTAGATGTCCCCTGAAATCGTGGTCCCCAAACCCCTGCCCCTGCTACACTGGCCTTCGAACCATTCAGTTTATTCAAGAAACTTCTTTGCTTTTGGTTTAGTCCAACTGTGCTGACTTCCCTGTATTGTGTGTTGTCTTTCCCTTCAACTAAGGTAGTTCTTATCTAGCAAGTAATTAGTGAATACCCCTCCCCCACCATTCCTCCCGCCCTCCTCTCGTGACCACAAAGGAATATTTTCTTCTCAGTTTAAACTATTTCTCAAGGTCTTATAATAGTGGTCTTGTACAATATTTGTCCTTTTGCAACTGACTATTTTCACTCAGCATGATGCCTTCCAGGTTCCTCCATGTTATGAAATGTTCCACACATTCCTCACGGTTCTTTATGAATGTACACTATTCCATTGTGTGAATATACCATAATTTATTTATCCATTCATCTGTTTATGGGCACCTTGGTTGCTTCCATTTTTTGCTATTTTAAACAGTGCTGCAATAAACATGGGTATGCATATATCTGTTCATGTAAAAGCTCTTATTTCTCTAGGATATATTCCGAGGAGTGGGATTGCTGGGTTGTATGGTAGTTCTATTACTAGCATTTTAAGGAAGTACCAAATTGATTTCCAAAGTGGTTGTACCATTTCACATTCTCACCAGCAGTGTATAAGTGTTCCAATCTCTCCACAGCCTCTCCAACATTTATTATTTTGTGTCTTTTGGATTAATGCCAGCCTTGTTGGGGTGAGATGAAATCTCATTGTAGTTCTGATCTGCATTTCTGTAATGGCTAATGATCGTGAACATTTCCTCATGTATCTGTTAGCTTTTTGAATGCCTTCTTTAGTGAAGTGTCTATCCTTATCTTTTGCTTATTTTTTGATAGGATTATTTGTCTTTTTCTTGTTGAATTTTTGCAGTATTGTGCAGATTTTAGATATCCGACACTGATCAGAAATGTCATAGCGAAAAACTTTTTCCCAGTGTGTAGGTAGTCTTTTTCCTCTTTTGGTGAAGTCTTTGGATGAGCATAGGTGTTTAATTTTTAGGAGCTCCTGTTTATCTAGTTTTTCTTTTACTTTTTTTTTTTTAGAGATACAGAACCTTTTATTTCTCTTTCTGTACTTCACTGTAAATAAGAGAAAAATGTTCAACAGAAGAAGTGAGAACTGATATTCTTGCCTTGATCCCATCCTTGGGGAAGAGTTTTCAACATTTCACCAATAACTGATACTATAAGCAGGTTTTTCATAGATGCCCTTGATCAGATTGAAGAACTTGTCTTGTAGTTCTAATTTGCTGAGTTTTTAAAAAATCATAAATGTCTACTCTTTTTTTTTGAAATGCTTTTTCTGCAGTAATTGACATGCACGTACAACTTTTTTCTTCTGTGATGTTAAGGTGGTGAATGATATTGATTTTTGAATGTTAAACCCCACTTGATCATGATGTATCGTATACATTATACATGTTGAATAAAATTTGCTGATATTTAAGTAAGAATTTTTGTACGTTCATGAAGGGCATTGGTCTGCAATTTTCTTTTCTTGTGATGTCCTGGTCAAGTTTTTGTATCAGGCTTGTACTTTCCCTCATGAAATGAGATAACCTTCCTCCTTTATTTACTGAGAAAACTTGGGAAAGTTTGGCATTACTTTTTTTAAAATAATTTTTATTATGCTTTAAGTGAAAGTTTACAAATCAAGTCAGTCTTTCACACAAAAACCCATATAAACCTTGCTACACACTCCCAATTACTCTCCCCTGAATGAGACAGCCTGCTCTCTCCCTTCACTCTCTCTTTTCGTGTCTACTTTGCCAGCTTATAACCCGCTCCACCCTCTCTTCTCCCTTCCAGGGAGGAGATGACAAAATAGTCTCAAGTGTCCACCTGATCCAAGAAGCTCACTCCTCACCAGCATCCCTCTCCAACCCATTGTCCAGTCCAATCCATGTCTGAAGAGTTGGCATCGGGAATGGTTCCTGTCCCGGGCCAACAGAAGGTCTGGGGGCCATGACCACTGGGGTCCTTCTAGTCTGAGTCAGACCAATAAGTCTGGTCTTATGAGAATTTGGGGTCTGCATCCCACTGCTCTCCTGCTCCGTCAGGGGCTCTGTGTTGTGTTCCCTGTCAGGGCTGTCATCGGTTGTAGTCGGGCACAATCTAGCTCTTCTGGTCTCAGGATGATGTAGTCTCTGGTTCATGTGGCCCTTTCTGTCTCTTGGGCTCGTAATTACCTTGTGTCCTTGGTGTTCTTCATTCTCCTTTGACCCAGGTGGGTTAAGATCAATTGATGCATCTTTGATGGCTCCTTGCTAGCATTTAAGACCCCAGATGCCACTCTTCAAAGTGGGATGCAGAATGTTTTCTTAATAGATTTTATTATGCCAATTGACTTAGATGTCCCCTGAAACCATGGTCACCAGATCCCTGCACCTGCTACACTGGCCTTTGAAGCATTGAGTTTATTCAGGAAATTTCTTTGTTTTTGGTTTAGTGCACTTGTGCTGACCTCCCTGTTTTGTGTCCTGACTTTCCCTTCGCCTAAAGTAGTTCCTATCTACTATCTAATTGGTGAATAGCCTTCTCCCACCTTCCCTGCCCCCTCTCGTAACCAAATAAGAATGTTTTCTTCTCAGTTTAAGCTATTTCTCAAGTTCTCATAATAATACTCTTATGCAATATTTGCCCTTTTGCAACTGACTAATTTCACTCAGGATCATGCCTTCCAGGATCCTCCTTGTTATGAAATGTTTCACAGATTCCTCATGGTTCTTTATGAATGCATACTATTCCATTGTGTGAATATAACATAATTTATCCATTCATCTGTTAATGGACACCTTGGTTGCTTCCATCTTTTTGCTACTGTAAACAATGCTGCAATAAACATGGGTGTTCATATATCTGTTCCTGTAAAGGCTCTTATTTCTCTGGATATATTCCAAGGAGTGGGACTGCTGGATCTTACGGTAGTTCTATTTCTAGCTTTTTAAGGAAGTGCCACATCGATTTCCAAAGGGGTTGTACCATTGGACATTCCCACCAGCAGTGTATAAGTGTTTCAATCTCTCCACAGCCTCTCCAAAATTTATTATTTTGTGTTTTTTCCATTAATGCCAGCCTAGTTGGAAGATAAAATCTCATTGTAGTTTTGTCTGTATTTATCTAATGGCTAATGATCATAAATATTTCCTTATCTGTTAGCTACCTGAATGTCTTCTTAAGTGAAGTGTCTATCCATATCTTTTGCCCATTTTTTAATTGGGTTATTTGCCTTTTTGCAGTTGGGTTTTTGCAGTATCATGTAGATTTTAGAGATCAGGCACTGATCAGGAATATCATAGCTAAAAACTTTTTCCCAGTCTGTCGGTAGTCTTTTTACTCTTTTGATGAAGTCTTTGGATGAGCATAGGTGCTTGATTTTTATGAACTGCCAGTTATCTAGTTTTTCTTCTACATTATTTATAATATTTTGTATAATGTTTATGCCATGTATTAGGGCTCCTAACATTGTCTCTATTTTTTCGGCCATGATCTTTTTCGTTTTAGATTTTATATTTAGGTCTTTGATCCATTTTGAGTTAGTTTTTGTGCATGGTGTGATGTATGGTTCTTGATTCATTTTTTTGCAGAAGGATATCCAGATATGCCAGCACCATTTGTTAGAAAGAGTGTTTTTTCCCATGTAACTGTTTTGGGGACTTTGTCAAATATCAGCTGCTCATATGTGGATATATCTATGTCTGGATTCTCAATTCTGTTCCATTGGGCCATGTATCTGTTGTACCAGTACCAGGCTGTTTTGACTACTGTGCTGGTATAATAGGTTCTAAAATTAGGTAAAGTAAGGCCTCCCACTTTGTTCTTCTTTTTCAGTAATGCCTTATTTATCCAGGGCCTCCTTCCCTTCTATGTGAAGTTGGTGATATGTTTCTCCATCTCATTAAAAATGTCGCTGGGATTTGGATCGGAATTGCATTATATATGTAGATAGCTTTTGGTAGAATAGACATTTTTATAAGGATAAGTCTTCCTATCCACAATCAAGGTATTTTCTTCCACTTATCTAAGTCTCTTGGTTTCTTGGAGAAGTGTACTGTAGTTTTCTTTGTGTAAGTCTTTTACATCTCTGGTAAGATTTATTCCTAAGTATTTTATCTTCTTGGCAGCTACTATAAATGGCATTGATTTGGTGATTTCCTTTTCCATGTTCTTTTGTCTGTGTAGAGGAATCCAACTGATTTTTGTATGTTTATCTTGTATCCCAATACTCTGCCGAACTCTTCTATTAGTTTCAGTAGTTTTCTGGAGGATTCCTTAGGGTTTTCTGTGTATAAGATCATGTCATCTGCAAATAGAGATACTTTGACTTATTCCTTGACAATCTGGATCCCCTTTATTTCTTTATCTAGCCTAATTGCTCTGGCTAGCACTTCCGGCACAATGTTGATTTAGAGTGGTGATAAAGGGCACCCTTGTCTGGTTCCCGATCTCAATGGGAATGTTTTCAGGCTCCCTCCATTTAGAGTGATGTTGGCTCTTGACTCTGTATAAATGCCCTTTATTTTGTTGAGGAATTTTCCTTTTATTTTTATTTTGCTAAGTTTTTATTATGAATGAGTGTTGAACTTTGTCAAATGTCTTTTCTGCATCAATTGATAAAATCATGTGATTCTTGTCTTTTATTTATGTGGTGGATTACATTAATTGTTTTTCTAATGTTGAACCATGCCTGCATACCTGGTATGAATCCCACTTGGTCATGGTGAATTATTTTTTTGGTATGTTGTTGAATTCTGTTGGCTAGATTTTTGTTAAGGATTTATGCATCTATGTTCATGCGGGACATAGGTCTATAATATTCTTTTCTTGTGGTGTCTTTACCTAGTTTTGGTATCAGGGATATGGTGGCTTCAAAGAATGAGTTCGATAGTATTCTGTCCTTTTTTATGCTCTGAAATACCTTTAGTAGTAGTGGTGTTAACTCTTCTCTGAAAGTTTGGTAGAACTCTACAGTGATGCCATCCAGACCAGGGCTTTTTTTTGTTGGGAGTTTTTTGATTACCTTTTCAATCTCTTCTTTTGTTATGGGTCCATTTAGTTATTCTACCTCCTTTTGTGTTAGTTTTGATAGGTAGTGTGTTTCCAGGAATTCATCCATTTCTTCTAGGTTTTCAAATTTGTTGGAGTATAGTTTTTCGTGGTAATCTGATATGATTCTTTTAATTTCAGTTGGGTCTGTTGTAGTATCGCCCCTCTCATTCCTTATTTGGGATATTTGCTTCCTCTCCTGTTTTTCTTTTGTCAGTTTGGCCAGTGGATTATCAATTTTGTTGATTTTTTCAAAAAACCAGCTTTTAGTTTTGTTAATTCTTTCATTTGTTTTTCTGTTTTCTATTTCATTTAGTTCAGCTCTAATTTTTATTATTTGTTTTCTTCTGGTGCCTCTGGGTCTTTTTTGTTGCTCTCTTTTTATTTGTTCAATTGTAGGGATAGTTCTTTAATTTTGGCCCTTTCTTCTTTTTGGATGTATGCATTTATTGACATAAATTGGCCTCTGAGCACCGCTTTTGCTCTGTCCCAAAGGTTCTGATAGGAAGTGTTTTCATTCTCACTGTATTCTCTGAATTTCTTTATTCCATCCTTAATGTCTTCTATAATCCAGTTTTTTTTGAGCAGGGTATTGTTCAGTTTCCAAGTGTTATTTTCTTTTCCCTGCTTTTCCTTTTATTGATTTCCGCTTTTATGTCCTTATGGTCAGAGAAAATGTTTTGTAATATTTCAATGTTTTGGATTCTGCTAAGGCTTTCTTTATGACCTAATATGTAGTCTATTCTAGAGAATGTTCCATGTACACTAGAAAAGAAAATATACTTCGTTGCTGTGGGGTGGAATGTTCTATATATGTCTAGGAGATCAAGTTGATTGTGGCATTTAGATCTTCGGTGTCTTTATTGAACTTCTTTCTGAATGTCCTCTCTTTCACCAAAAGTGGTGGGTTGAAGTCTCCTACTATTATTGTGGAGCTGTCTACCTCACTTTTCAGTGCTGATAGAGTTTGTTGTATGTATCTTGCAGCTCTGCCATTGGGTGCATAAATATTTAATATGGTTATATCTTCTTGGTGTATTGTCCCTTTAATCATTATATAGTGTCCTTCCTTATCCTTTATGAGATGGATTTAACTTTAAAGTCTATTTTGTCAGAAATTAATATTTCCACTTCTGCTCTTTTTTGATTGTTGTTTGCTTGATATATTTTTTTCCATCCTTTGAGTTTTAGTTTGTATCTCTAAGTCTAAGGTGTTGTGTCTCTTGTAGGCAGCATATAGAGAGATGTTGTTTTTTAATCCAGTCTGCCACTCTCTGTCTCTTTTTTGGTGCATTTAGTCCATTTTCATTCAGGGTAATTATGGATTGCTATCATTTTGATGTCTTTTTTTTAGTGTGCTGTTAACAGTTGCATTTTCCCACTTAATTGTATGTGCTGAGTAGATTATATATTGTCCTTTCCTCAAATTTTTGCTGTTGATTTTGTTTCGGCTGAGTCTCTATTATTTTCTTGCATTTTATTTTGATGAGTAGGGTAGTTCGTGTCCTTTATGGTTACCTCATTATTTACACCTGTTTTTCTAAATTTAAAACTAACTTTTATTTCTTTGTATCGCCGTATCTTCTTCTCCATATGGAAGGTGTATGATTACATTTCTTAGTCCCTCTTTATTATTTTAATGTTGTCTTTTTTTCTATAATAACATCGCTGTTACTCTGTTTTGGGCTTTTTTTTTTTTTTTAAATCTTGCTTTGTTTTTTTGGATTTCCCTGTCTGGGTTGACTTCTGGTTGCTCTGCCCAGTGTTCTAGTCTTGGTTTGATGTATTATTGATTTTCTAACCAAAGGACTCCGTTTAGTATTTCTTGTAGTTTTGGTTTGGTTTTTATGAATTCCCTCAACTTGTGTTTATCTGGAAATGTCTGAATTGCACCTTCATATTTAACAGGCAGTTCGCTGGATATATGATTCTTGGCAGGCATTTTTTTCCTTCAATTCTTTACATACGTCATCCCATTGCCTTCTTGCCTGCATGGTTTCTGTTGAGTAGACTGACCTTATTCTTATTGGCTCTCCTTTGTAGATGACTTTTTTGTTTATCCCTCGCTGCTCTTATATTTCTCTCTTTATCTTTAGTTTTGGCAAGTTTGATTATAATACATCTTGGTGACTTTCTTTTAACATCTACCTTATGTGGAGCTTGATGAGTATCTTGGATAGATATCTTCTCATCTTTCACGATATCAGGGAACTTTTCTGACAAAAAAATCTTCAGCAGTTCTCTCTGTATTTTCTGTTGTCCCTCCCTGTTCTGGTACTCCAATCACTCATAGGTTAATTTTCTGAATTGAGTCCCACATGATTCTTAAGGTTTCTCCATTTTTTTTAATTCTTTTATCTGATTTTTTTCAAATATATTAGTGCCAAGTGGTTTATCTTCGAGTTCAGAAATTCTAGTTTCTACTTGCTCAATTCTGTTCCTCTGACTTTCTATTGAGTTTTCTACTTCTGTAATTTTATTGTTAATCTTCTGAATTTCTGATTGCTGACTGTTTATTAAATTAAGTTTTTCATTATATTCCTGAATAATCTTTCTAATTTCTTCAGTTGCTTTATCTGTGTGTTCCTTGGCTTGTTCTGCGTATTGCTTCATTTCCTTCCTTATGTCTTGAAGGGTTCTGTGTATTAAACTTTTCTATTCTGCATCTGCTAATTCCAGGAATGCACTTTCATCTAGAAGATCCCTGGGTTCTTTGTTTTGAGAGCCTGTTGAGGTGATCATGGTCTGTTTCTTTATGTGACTTGATATTGACTGTTGTCTCCGAGCCACGTATAAGTTATTGTATTAGTTTATGCTTGCTTACTGTGTCGTAGCTTCTTGCTTTGTTTTGTTTTGGTATAGCCCTATGTGTCGCTTGAGTGAGCTAGCTTGATTATTTCCGCCTTTGGAGCTCTGACATCTGGTCCCCAGCTGGCTAGAGCTGTTATCAGGTATTTCAGTCTAACAGTCCATTCAGTTTTCTTGTATGAATTCAGCTCAGGTTTCCAGGTAGGTGATCATCAAGTGTGTGGTACAAACTCTGTCCTACTACCTTAGAGGGGTAGGGGTGATTGGTGTATATAACGGTACCTGATTGCAGCAGGGGGTCATGCTCTGAATAAGGTGAGGGGGCTGAGAACCGACCCCCGAGTGTCTACAAGGAACACACATCTGTGTTCCCTAGAGAATGCAGGGGGGTGAATTCTGCAGATGGACCATGGGTACCCAAAGTTTTTGCTTGTAAGTACTGGGAGGTACCGGTCTTCTTCAGACCTCTGTCACAGATGGCTGGGTGACATCAGTGGAGCTACCAGTCCTTAGGCCTGTGATGTCAGTAGCTGAGGACCTTGTTTAATAGGGAAAGCAATGTCAAACATCAAACACCCACCTCTGCACCGTGCAGCTGAAATGGTTGGAGTCTGCTGACAAAGGCGTATTCTCCCGAAATATGCCCACACAGATCCTTGCAGAAGGGAAAGTTGCTCAAGGTCCGTGGACAGTTTATGCCTGGACAGGAGCCGCTTCGGTCCTGAGCTCCCCTGGTTAGTGGAGCTAGCAAATTATCTTTTCCCCCAAATGCAATTTTTTTCCTTCCCCGAGGCCAAGAGGGTTGCTCTAGGTACTCAACAATGCCTATTTCCAGCCCAGAGAATTCAGCCACTGAAGACTAGAAGAATCCCAGCTGTCATGGTCCCCAAACCTTCTGTTGGCCCAGGACAAGAACTATTCCCGAAGACAACTCATCAGACATGGAAGGGACAGGACAATGGGTTGGAGAGAGATGCTGACGGAGAGTGAGCTACTTGTATCAGATGGACACTTGAGACTGTGTTGGCATCTCCTGTCTGGAGGGAAGATAGGAGGGCAGAGAGGGTTAGAAACTGGCAAAATTGTCACAAAAGGAGAGACTGGGAGGGAGCGGGCTGACTCATTAGTGGGAGAGTAAATGGGACTTTGGAGTAAGGTGTATATAAGCTTATATGTGACAGACTGACTTGATTTGTAAACTTTCACTTAAAGCACAATAAAAATTATATATATATATAAAAAAAAAAGAGTGAAAGAAAGTCCTACCAATAAAACTGTCATTCCACAGTCACTGTGGACCTACCAGAAGTTATGGCTCCCTGAGGAGGAACATCAGAGTCTAAAAGCTTTAGATAAGGAACACACTTCACTAAAATATTCCATTCAGTTCCTGAACAAATAAAGAATTAACAATAACAAGCCATCAAGGAACGGACAGCATCCAGAGTTACTACAACGTATTATCTAAAATGTCTAGTTCCTCCTCAATGAAAAAAAGAAAGAAAATCATGAGACATGCAAAGGAACATGGAAGTATGACCTGCATATCAGCAATGATGCAGGCAAAATAACTGCCTCTGAGACCAACAAAAAGTTGACTGTAACAGAGAACAATTTCACAGAACTACTTTCTTTGAACAGTTAGAGAAAGGTATGATGAGAATGTCATGTCAATGAAGAATATTAATGAAGAGATATAAATTACTTTTTTAACATGGAAATTACACAGTTGCAATGGGTATAATTTGCCAGTAACTGGAAAATTTAAATTTAGATGGACAGAAGTTATGGAATTGAAGCACAGTGTCTAAAGAATGAAGACAAATGAACCGGGCCTCAGAAAAATATGGGGTGCCATTAAGGACACCACCGAATGGGTTATGGGAATAACATAAGGAGAGGAGTGAGAAGAGGGAAGGAGGGAGTGATAATAAGAGGGAAGGAGGGAGTGATAATAGGAGAGAAGGAGGGAGGAAGTAAGGAATTAAAAGGAATAATTTCTATAATGTTCAGAAATGTATTTTAAAAAATAACCTGCACATCTAGGCAGCTTCTGTATTTCCCAGGAGGTAAAATGCAGGGATCTACAAATAAATATAATAAAAATGCTAAAAGCTAAATACAAGCTGAAAATCTCTAAAGCAGCAAGAAAAAAATACATCATTGACAACAGAAACACAGCAAGATTAAAAGGTGATCTCTAAGCAGAAAGACATGAGGCTAGAAGGCAGAGGGACAGTATCTGCCAAGTTATCAAAGGAAGCAAAAATGTCAGCCAAGGACCTTTTATGCGGTAAAGCTATAATTAAAAAAAATATTGCCAATTAAAAAATTTCCAATTAAAGAAAGATGGAGAGAATTGGTCTCCAGCTCATCTCTCACGAGAAAGACTAAAAGAGTAACTCAATACAAAGATCAGTTTAAAAATGCATATTTTAAAAATGCATGTGCTACCTTCTTTATCCTCTTATTTTAAAACAAATCATATGAAATGATATGCATTGTTGAACCTATGCTATATACAAAATTAATACATGTGTAATATATGGACGAAGGTAGCACAAAGGAAGTGAGTGGGGAAAAGATTATAACTGCTAAAAAATGAGAATAGATATTGAAGTATAATTATATGAGCATATTTATAACAATATCAATACATGTATGTACACACATGTAATATACATATGTATGAATAAATTATATATAATAAGTAGAATTAAGATATAAAACCATTTTGTTGTAGTTCCTCTGAAATGACTCTTCTGATTCCTATATTATTTAAGGAAAACTGTACAAAACCATTATCATCCACATGGTATCAGACTTGCATTATGTTCAGATGTAATGGGTGACAATAACAACATACCCAAAAGATGGACAACTGCATAGTACTAAAACTAAATTAGTATTAAGGTACAATGAATGTTTTCTAACCTTAAGGTGTTAACATAATTTGAAGGGAACCCATAAAGAAGGAAAATGAAAAAACGCAGAAAAAAGTTACAAAATTAAAAACTTGCAGTGCAATAAAGACAGTAAAACACCAAGAAAGGAAGCAAAGTAAAGGTCTTCCAAAAGCAACACCTTGGAGAACACTTTCTATCTCATTCTATGAGTCTAACATTACATTGTTATCAAAGCTAGAAAAATACACCAGTAGGGAAACAACAAAACAACTACAGAGAAATACGTTTTATGGATATGCCTACAAAAACCCTGAACAGAATGCTAGCAAAATCCAGCAGATAATTACAGGATTATATTCCACGTTCAAACAGAAGGTATTCCCATCACACAAGTTGGCTGAATATATAAAAGTTCATACGCGTAGTACAGCACATTGAGAGAATGAAGAGCAAATTTACATCACCGCAGTGCAGAAGCAAACTGGACACAACCCAACAGCTTTTCGTGATGAAAATCCTCGAACTAGAATTAGAAGGATACTTAACATCAAAAGGAAATTTATTAAAAGCCCCAAACTAGCATCGCATTCAACAGAGAAATACTAGGAGCACCCCACTAGTACCAAGAACAAAAGTAGGATGCCTGCTTTTGCCATTTGTATTCAACTGTACACCCAGAGCTCTAGCCAGAGAAATTTAGCAAGATAGAGATGGCATCAAATCAGAAGTGAAAAAGCAAAACTATCTCCTTCCACATATAACATAAACTTATGATAAAAAAATTCTATAAAATCCACAAAAAAGAAAAACAACAAAAACCATCAGAGACAGTAAATAGGTTAAAATTGTAGGACACAATATCAAAATGAGCTAAGTCCAGTGTATTTCTCTGCACCAGAAATATACATTCTGAAAGGAAATCATTAAAACATTCACACTTAAAACTGATTCAAAGTTTAGTACAAAGTAACTTTATATCTACATAAGCATAAAACAAACTGGTCACTAATTTACTAGCAATGTCTTTCTATATAGTCTTGGGCTTTTCTTTGTGGATCAGTTTTTGATTAGCAGCTCAACCTCCACTTACTTGACTTTTCTCACTTTTGTGCGTAATGTGGTACTGCAGTTCCCGTTGGTTATTTACACAGACTCACACAAGGGTACTCCCTGTGTTTGTATCGTGGCAAAGAGCATTGCTGGCCCTCCTGGCTAGAGTTACTGGATCAGCAGACATGGATGTACAAGATGGTTCTCTCAAAATGGATCAAAGTTCTGTTGTCTATAACATCACCCATCCATGCCCAGGAACGGCCTATGTAGGGTTCAGTTGCATATGGGGTGAATGTAGCAGAGTTAGACTCAACAGCCCACCCCCAGCTCTTGTGTATTAGAATGAAACAGTAGATTGCCCCAAGAGACCTGCAGAGATAAGGAGTTTCCTTTTAGAAGGATTTGTGCTAATTCTTTAAATGTTTGGTAGAAACCCTCTGTGAAGCCATATGGTCATGGGCTTTTCTTTGTGGATCAGTTTTTGATTAGTGACTCAGTCTCCACTTTTCATGTTGTTATCAATAGATGGCTTCGTGTCCCTTCCACCTCAGGGCAACTCCATGCAGAATGGAATGAAATTCTCTCCTGTTCATCACCTGTTCTCTCCAGTGCCTCTCCTGCTTCCTTCCTCCCTCAGGTGTTACTTTCGGGAATTAACACACAGGTCCTCACTGATGATCTGATAGTAGAAACAGGACAGATTATGCCAGGTTCAGCCTTCATTTCCAAAGCAGCTAGGAACATACCAAAGCCATTTCTGACCCTACCTGCAGAGGCCCACCTCAGCAATCCTGTTATACCCTGAGAAGCTCAGACCAGAGAACCAGGTGAAGAAGTTAAGGCTACTGTCATGATGCCTGCAGCTCTGAGCCTCATGTTCACAGTCCTGGAATTACTGGGTGAGAGTCCAATAAGATGGTATACACCTTAGAGAAAAAGGAGATGCAGGGAAGGGGCTAGGTCATGTTGATACTCTCCCCTACCCGTCAAGGAAGCCACTTCTTACCAGTGATGTTAAGGTCATACTGTTTGATGATGACTTCATTCCAAAAATAGGGGTTGCTCTGAAAGAGAAATGGGATTTTTGCATTTGTTATTAGGATGGATGAGCTTTTCCGCATGGGAAAAAGGAGTAGATGGGGACAGCAAAAACATCTTTTTAGGAGACCTGCCTTTCAGGGAGTCCTGCCCCTGTCTGTTTTCATGAATGAATCCTTTCCCACTCCCCCTCCCCACCTGACCTCTGTCCTGACCTCCAGATTTATCATGTAGCTGAGCGTGTCTTCCTCTTCCTCACTGATCACCTGGTGGTTCATAATGTGCATGGGGTCAAGGTGCTTTCAGAGGGCAGGCAGAGAAGGGCTAGCAGCAGTCAAAGCCCACCTGGCCAGCAACCAATAGCTGGGATAGACAGTCTCCCACACCTCCTATCATTGTCACCCCCACCCCTACTACCCCACAACCATGGCTCTTCCTCATATGTCCCTTGGGGCATTGAAGGTGGCCTTTGTGCTCATCTGAGTTTCTTAAACGTGCATATTCATTTCTTACTTAAAATGTGATGCTTTTGGTCATTAGTTCTTCAAGTTTTCTTTTGTTCCTATTTTTGTTCCTATTTTGGTGTACTTGATGATGATCCATAGGACATTTAAACAAACAAAAAATACTTGCCATCAAATTAATTCCTACTCATTCTGAATGTTGAGGACAGAGTGTAACATCCCCGTAGGATTTCCAAAGACGTAAATCTTTACGGAAGCAGACTGCAATCCTACTCTTGCAGAGCAGATGGTGGGTTCAAAGTACAGACCGCCCACTCTTTGGCCAAACCCAGAGCCACTGCATTGCATTCTTCCTGCTTACTTTTTTTTCTATGACTGGAAAATTTTAATTTTCTGTCATTAAAAGTGTATTGATTCCTTTTTCTGCCTGCTCAAGTCTTCTGTTGAGACTCCCTATTAAAGTTTTCACTTTAGTAATTTTACTTTTTAGCTCCCAAAAGCTCCCTTTTGTATCTTCTATCACTTTACTAGTATTCCCATTTTATAGAATCACAGATTTTTTTTCTCTCTTTAGTTCTTCGTCCATATTTGCCTTTTGTCCTCTGAGCATATTTAAGAGTGCCTTTATTTTTCTAGTAAGTTCAATATCTGTATTTACTCAGAGTTCTATCAGTTTTGTCACTGTGAATTAGCATTCTTCCCTGTTGTTGTTGTTCTTATGCATTCCTTTGATATTGCTGAGTTTGAGCAGTTTTAGTATTAGCTCTGGGAAAGAGTCTTTACGCTTCTACGCATTTGCCCTACTTGCTGTTGAGAGTTGCTTTATTCTTTCATTCTGTAACTTCTCCAAGCCTTTTTTTTTTTTATCTTTTTATGTCATTATGTTACTGTTGAGAATATACACAGCAAAATATACAGCAATTCAATAGTTTCTACATGTACAATTCAGAAGCATTGCTGCCAAGTGGATTCCAATTCACAGCGACCCTATTGAACCAAGAATGACTGCCCCATAGGGTTTCCAAAGATGTCATCTTTATGGAAGCAGAGTGCCACATCTTTCTCTTGTGGAGCCGCTAGTAGGCTTGGACCGCCAGCCTTACAGTTATCAGCTGAGTGCTAAACCACTGAGACAGCTTGGTCCTTATATACAATTTAGTGACATTGATTACATTCAAGTCATGCAACTATTCACCCTCCTTTTCTGGCTTTTCCTCCCCCATTTACACAAACTCACTCTTCCCTTATTTTCCTATCTATTCTCAAGTTACTGTTGTCAGTTTGGTCCCATATGTTGTTGTTGTTGTTAGGTAGGCTCAAATCAGCTCCTATCCGAAGTGACCCCATGTACAACAAAACTGGTCTTCGGTCACCAGTGTTCAATGCATCATCTCTACTCTTCAGATGATCTCTAAGTTCAGGTGGGACATGCTCAAGGTCATATTTTGGCTCTCGTGGACTTTTTCTGATTTTCTTCAGCTTCAGCTTGAACTTGCATATGAGCAATTGATGGTCTGCTCCACAGTCGGCCGCTGGCCTTGTTCTGATGGATGATATTGAGCTTTTCCATCATCTCTTTCCACACATGTAGTCAATTTGATTTCTGTGTGTTCCGTCTGGTGAGGACCATGTGTATAGTCACCATTTACGTTGGTGAAAGAAGGTATTTTCAATGAAGAAGTCATCGGTCTTGCAGAATTCTATCATTCGATCTCTGGCATTGTTTGTATCACCAAGGCCACATTTTCCAACTACTGATCCTTCTTCTTTGTTTCCAACTTACACATTCTAGTTGCCAGTAATTATCAATGCATCTTGATTGCATGTTCAAGCAATTTCAGACTGCTGCAGCTGATAAAAATCTACTATTTCTTCAACTTTGATCCTAGTGGTTGGTGGCGTATTAACTGGTCTTCCTTGTAGGTGTATGGATATTATCCCATCACTGACAGTGTTGTACTTCAGTAATAGATCTTGAAATGTTCTTTTTGACAATCAATACAACACCATTCCTCTTCAAGTTGTCATTCCCTGAATAGTAGGCTATAAGGTTGTCCGATTCAAAATGGCCAATACCAGTCCATTTCAGCTCACTAATGTCTAGGATATTGATGTTTATGCATTCCATTTCATTTTTGACAATTTCAAATTTTCCTAGATTCATACTTGTACATTCCAAGTTCTGATTATTAATGGATGTTTCCAGCTGTTTCTTCTCATCTTGAGCTGTGCCACATCAGCAAATGAAGGTCCCGGAAGCTTTACTCCGTCCACAACATTAAGGTCAACTCTACTTTGTGGAGTCAGCTCTTCTCCAATCATCTTTTGAGTGCCTTCCAACCTGCGGGGCTCATCTTCCAGCACTATATCAGACAATGTTCCACTGCTATTCATAAGGTTTTCACTGGCTATTGTCTTTCAGAAGTAGACCGCCGGGTCCTTCTTCCTAGTCTGTCTTAGTCTGGAAGCTCAGCTGAAATCTGTCCTCCATGGGTGACCCTGCTGGTATCTGAATACCAGTGGCATAGCTTCCAGCATCACACCAACACGCAAACCCTGAAAAGTACAACAAACTGACAGACACGTGGGGTGCAAAAACCTAGAGTACAAAAACCAAAACGAAAGAACATACTCACCATTTCTCAAGCTGAAAGAATCGAAATGGATTGACTCAGTGGCTGCAACAATGGGCACAAGCACAACAACGATTGTGAGGATGGCACAGAATTGGAAGTGTTTCGTTCTATCACGCGTAAGTTATCTATGAAAAAAAAAATTTTTTTTTTTTTTGTTATCTATGAGTCAGTATTAATTCGATGTGCCTAAAACCAAGTTGCACTTGTGAAAGATTGTATGGGGAAAATATTAAATGACACGATGCATCAAAAGAAGATGGAAGGAGTACACAGAGTCATTGTACCAAAAAGAACTTGTTGATGCTCAACCCTTTCAGGAAGTACCATGTGATCAAGAACCGAAGGTGTTGAAGGAAGAAGTCCAAGCTTCACTGGAGGCATTGGTAAAAACAAAAAAAACAAGACTCCAGGAATAGACAGAATACCAAGTGAGATGTTTCAAAAAATGGACCCAGACCTGGAAGCACTCACTCATTTACACCAAGAATTTGGGAGATGGGAACCTGGCCAATCAATGGGAAGAAATTGATATTTGTGCCCAATCCAGAGCGAGGTGATCCAACAGAATGCAGAAATTATCAAATAATACCATTACTATCACACACAAGTAGAATTTTGCTGAAGATCATTTGAAACCAAATGCAGTAGTACATCAACAAGGAACTGCCAGAAATTCAAGCTGGAGACAGAAGAGGACATGGAATGAGGGATATCATTGCTGATGTCAGATGGATCCTGGCTGAAAGCAGAGAATACCTAAAACATGTCTACCTGTGCTTTAATGACCATGCAAAGGCATTCAACTGTGTGGATCATAACAAATTATGAATAACAGTACGAAGAATGGGTATTCCACAACACTTAACTGTTTTGATGAGGAATCTACATAGACCAAGGTATGGTCATTCTAATAGCATGAGGGGATACTGCATAGTTTCAAATCAGGAAGGTGACTTAGGGTTGTATCCTTTCACCATACTTATTCAATCTACACGCTGAACAAAAAATCCATGAAGCTGGACTATACGAAGAAGAAAGGGGCATCAGGATTCGAGGAGGACTTACTCACTACCAGCGATATGCAGATGACACAGCTTTGATGGCTGAAAGTGAACAGCACTTGAAACACTTACTCATAATATCAAAAACCACAGCCTTCAATATGGATTACAATTTAAAGAAAACAAAAACCCTCACAGTCAGACCAGGAAGCAATGTCATGATAGAAGGAGAAAAGATTGAATTTGTCAAGGATTTCATTTTACTTGGATTCACAATCAATACCCATGGAAGCAGCTATCAAGAAATCAAAAGAACTGTTGCACCAGGCAAATTTGTTGCAAAAGACCTCTTTAAAGTGTAAACAAGCAAATATGTCATTTAAGCTATAAAGTGCACATGACCCAAGCCATGGTTTTTTCAATCACCTCAGGTACATGCGAAAGCTGGACAAAGAATAAAGAAGACTGAACTGATGCATTTGAATTACAGTGTTGGCGAAAAATATTGAATATACTGTGGACCCCTAGAAGAAAGAACAAATCTATATTGGAAGAAGTAAAACACAGCCAGAATGCTCCTTAGAGGAAAGGATGGTGATACTTTGCCTCACGTACTTACGATATATTATGAAGGGACCAGTCCTCGAAGAAGGACATCATATTTGGTAAAGTAGTTGTCATTGTTGTTAGGTGCCATCTAGTCAGTTCCAACTCATAGTGACCCTATATAAAACAGAACGAAACACTGCCCGATCCTGCCTGGACCTTTCCCATCCTCACAATTGTTGTTATGCTTAAGCCCATTGTTGGAACCACTGTGTCAGTCTGTCTTGCTGGGAACCTCCCTCTTTTTCACAGACCTGTAAAGTAGGTGGTCAGTTAAAAAGAGGAATACCCTCAACAAGGTTGGTTGACACAGTTGCTGCAAAAGCAGGCTCAAGCATAACAACAATTGTGAGGATAACAAAGGCCCAGGCAGAGTTTGTAGGGTCTTTATGAATCAGAACCAACTCTAAGCATCTAACAGCAACATTGCAAATGATACTGCTTACTTGATTTCCTTTTCTGATCTCTTATCATTGCAGTACAGAAAACCCAAGTGATTGGTGTGTTGATCTTGTAGCCTGCCACCTTCCTTTGTTTTTCTATTTGTTTTAGCAGATTTGTTGTGAAACCTTTAGGGTTTTATATGCATGTTAGGTCATTTCCATACAGTTTTATGTCTTCTTTTCTACTTTGGATACATTTTTTCTTTCTTTCTTTCCTCCCTCCCTTCCCTCCTTTTTTTCTTTATTCTTACTGTGCTCACTTGGACTTCCAGAACAATATTGAATATAAGTTGTGATAGGGGCCATCCTTGTCTCATTCTCCTTACAAAGGGAAGTCTCTGGACTTTCTTCGTTGACTTTGATATTGTCTCTTGGTTTTTCATAGATGCCCTTAATCGCATTAATGCCATTTCCCCTCTATTTCTATTTTGTCAAAAGTTTTAATAAGGAAATGGTGTAGGGTTTTATTAAAATAATTTCCTACATATATTAAGATGATCATACGGTGTTTCTTTTTTTTCAGTGTGGTATATTACACTGATTGATGCTGAATGGTGAACCAGCCTTGGATCCCTGGAATAAATACAATTTGATCGTGGTACAATTTTTTGTTGAATGTGCTATTGGATTCTGTTTGCTACAATTTTGTTGAGAGTTTTTATGTTTATATTTATGAGGGATATTGGTTATAGTGTTCTTTTCTGGTGATGTCTTTGTCTGGCTTTGGTATCAGAGTCATGCTGGCCTAATAGAACAAGTGAAGAAACACTCCTTTCTGTCCTGTATTTAGGAAGAGTTTGAGTAGGATCAATGTCATTTCTTCTCTGAAGGTTTACTAAATCCTCCAGTGAGGCCATCTGGTCATCTGGTTTTTTTTTTTTTTTTTTTGCTCGTTGGGGAGAGCGAGGTGTTTGATGACAGATTGAATCTCCTCTTTTCTTATGGGTTATTGGATATTTTTTTTATTTGTGTGTATATGTGTGTTAGTAGCAGTAGGTTATGTTCTAGGTGTATGTGCATTTCATTTAAGCATTCCAGTTTGTTGAAATGTGACTTTTCATAGTATTCTCTTATGTTCCTTTTCATTTATCTATTGCAATGTCTCTATCTTCATTTCTTATTTTGGTTATTTGCATTTTCTCAGTTTTTTCGTTTCAGTCTAGGAAGTGGATTGCCTATTTTATTGATTCTTTAAAAGAACCAACTTCTGGTTTCATTGACTCTTTCAATTGTTTTTCTATTTTCAAGATCATTCATTTGTCCCAGGATCTTTATTATTTTCTTTTTTTCTGATATTTTGGTCTTTTTCTGATGTTCCCTTTCTATTTCTTCATGGTGGAGTTAAACCATCGATTTGGGATCCTCATTCATTCTAATCACTCAATGCTAATAATTTCCCTCAGCAATTCCTTCAGTATGTCCTATAGGTTTCGGTATAGTGTATCTTCATTCTTGTTTAATTCTAATTTTTTTTTAATATCTCCTCTCTTTTCTTCTATAATCCTTTGTATCTTTAGTAGTGTGCTATTAATTTCCTTGTATTATCCAGCCCCTTTACTTCCCTGTTTTGGTTTCTAACTTCATTCTGTTGTAGTCTCAGAAGATGCTTTGTATGGTTTCAGTCTCTTTATGTTTATTAAAGTTTGCTTTGAACACTAAAATATTGTCTATATTGGAGAATAATCCTAGTTCATTGGAGAAGAATGTATGTAGAGCTGCTGCAGGGCAGAGTGTTCCATAAATGCCTGTTAGGTCCACTTGTTTAATAGTGGTAGTTAAGTCTCCTGTTTCTTCATTGATCTGCTTTGTAGCTCCTTCCATAACAGCAAATGGTGTATTAAAGTTTCCTACTATTGTAACTTTTCATACATTGGTAGCACAATCATTAAGAGCTTGGCTGCTAACCAAAACGTTGGCAGGTCGAACATACCCAACAGCTCTGCAAGAGAAAAGACAACCTATTTTATTAAAAATTTAGCCTTGGAAACTCTGTGGGGCAGTTCTACTCTGTCCTGTAGCATAGTTAGGAGCTGGGATTGATTCAACTGCACAAAACAACAACTATTATTGCACACCTTTCCATTCTCTGCTCAATTCTGTCAGAGATTGCTTCATATGTTTTGAGGCTCTGATGTTACATGTGTATTTGTAATTGTTATGCCTTCTTGAATTGACATAGTTATTCTTTTATCTTCTATAATATTAATTTAATGCTTAATTTTTCAGATATTATCACACCTGTTTTGTTTCAGTTGCTATTTGCATTGACCTTTTTTTTTTTCCATGTTTCAGCTTTTAAACTATGTATATCCTTCTTCCTAAGGTGTAGAGAGCATGTAGATGTATCATGCTTTTTTTTTCCTTTGTGTGTGTGTGTTTTCTATTTTTTAAATTCATTCTGCCACTCTCCACCTCTTGATAGGAGTATTTAATCTATTTCCGGTCATGGTGATTATCAGTTTGGGTGGATTTACTTCTGCCATTTTGTTATACTTTTTTCTTCTTTTAATTTTTGTGAAATTTATAGTTTCTTTGTTCTTTACTTTCAGTGCTGAATTCTTTACAAACATGGGCATTTCTTCATCTTATTTATTATTTTCCTATGAGTCCTGAGACATTTTGTTTGCTTTATTATTTATTTTCAGGACTGATTTCTTTTTATTTACTTTTTTGTGCTTTCCATGAGATATGTATTTAACACCTCACATTTATAACAAACTGATGTATCTTGATAACACCTGAACTTCCCTAACACAAATAATTCCGTGTTGACACTCATCTTCCCTGTTCTTTAGGTGCTATTATCAATTACATCCTAGTCTCTTTGCTTTCCTGTACTATGAATGTAAACTATTTTATTGTTGTATGTATTTAGCTCCTATTTTCTGCATATAACTTTGCCTTAGTTAAGTATTCTCCACCCAAAAGTATCTTAGGTGTCATGTTTATACTGACAATGCTTTTGTGCATGTACCCCTTCAGGCTCTCTTTAGTGCCATTACCTTTCTTTGTGGAAGAGTCCTTTTAGTATTTCTTAAAGGGCTGATCTGGTGCTAACAAATTCCCTTAATTTTTGCTCATCTGAGAATGTCTTAATTTCTTCCTTGTTTCTGAATGATATTTTTGCTGTGTATATTATTCTTGCCTTTTTTTCTCTTTCTGCACTTTAAATATGTCATCCATCACTTTCTTGTCTCTGTGGTTTCTGAAGATATAACCAAAACCGATTGCCACTGAGTCAGTTTAGACTCATAGTGATCCTACAGGACAGAGTAGAACTGTCCCATAGGGATCCTAAGGAGCAAATGGTACATCTCAACTGCCAACTTTTGGACAGCGAAGCACTGTGCCATCAGGGTCCTTTATGAAGGTAAGTCAGAGCACTTACTTGGGACAATTTGTATATAACAGTTCTCTTTTCTCACTCTCTCCAAATATTCTCTTTGTTCTTGGTTCTTAGGAGTTTGGTTGTGAAATGCCTTGGTGCATTTCTTTTAGGTTTTATCTTAAATGTAGTTCACTGAGCTTCTTGGAGATTATATTTCCTTTCTTTTGTGATGTTTGGGAAGTATTCTGCCATTATTTCTTCAAAAAGCCTTTCTGGCCCTCTCACTCTCGTCTCTGCCTGGTGCACTCGTAATGCATAAGTTATTTTTCTTCATGGTCTCCCACATCTCTCTTAGGCTTTGTTTGTTTTCCTTCATTCCTTTTTTTTTTTTTTCCTGTTGCTCCTCAGACTAAGCTTTCTCAGTGTTCTGTCTTTATGTCCACTGGATGTCTTTGTTATTTCCATTCTACTTTTGTGTCCTGCCATTTTGCAGATCATCTCTTGACCTGTAAAATTGTATATATATATTTTTCAGTTTTCTATCTTATTAAAGTTCTTGTTTTTTCTTTTTTGTATTGTTTTTTCTGATTCCTTTTAGATCTTTTTCTGTACATTTCATTATTTCTTTGAACATATATAATAATAACAACACAATCTTTGTTGAGTATTTCCATTATATGACCTTTCTCAGGGACAATTTATTTCCTCTTATTTTGGTCATTGTATGAGCTATGCTTTCCTGTGTCAACGTATGCTTCATTACTCACTGTTGTCTTTTAGACGTTGAGATGTACTGATTTATTTAATTTGTTTGATTAATAAACCAGGAGAGTGACTTCGTCCTCTTCTCTTTAGGTTTCTCTTCTTTCTCATTGTTTCTTCTGGAGGTTCAAAGAACCTTCCATCCTAGCTGTGGTCACTCAGCCATACTGTCCCTAGACAGCTTCCTTAGATGTCTTGGTCAAACTTATGTCAACCTTACCTCTTTGTTTTTTAGGCTGACAGTTCTACTCTTCTGTCTTGCATTTTGTTCTTTGTAAGCTGTCAGGTGACTGGTAGGTGTTTCCTAGTCTTTTCTCTGTTGTAACAGAAGGCCAGTGGTATTGGATCTCCCCATGTTCTAGCCAGGGGAATAGTTTTTGTTTTTCTATATCACAGCTAGAATGGCACATTACCTGCATCGGTTCCAGGGAGATACGTGGCCATGTCACCAGTCATCTCTATGTCATAGCAAATTGTCAACATACTCTGGAATATGCTGCACCCTAGGAAATGTATCAGACGTGTCTGGAGCTTTGGGATTTTCTGTTGTGCTGGAAGGGGCAAAGGTGGAGTTTCTTCTGACATTATACCGAAGAGATTTGCTTAAGGGACTGGAAGTGCCAGTTGGCTTGGTGTGGCACTCTGTCACAGATGCATAAGGTGAATTGGTTCAGGCTCCCACAGAAAGGCTGAGGCATAGAGCTAGGGACCCTTCTCACCATAGGCTATGTGGTGATGGGGGCAGTGCCCTTCAGACAGTAGCTTGTTGTGGGGCCCTATCATGTGAATAAGTACTACTGGCTAGCAGTGCAGTGCTGCCAGTGGTAGGTCCCTGGCTCATTGGAGTCCATTGCATGTGATAGAGGCATGGCTAAGAGGAGGCAATGCTGGAGGACGATGGGTAAAACTTGCAACTCTGGGGCCAAGGACCCTGATTCACTTCTGTGGCAGTGGGTAAGTGGGTACTAGGGTTTGCCTGAAGAGTTGCTCTCCTACTGCTGGTAAGTGATCCCAAGTACTAATCCTGGACTCTCCTACCAATACCCTCACCTCACATTTTGAGCACACACCCTCATTGTTCCTCCTATCCTGCGTCCCTCCTTAGGGGTATATTCTCTGCCATTCCTACCATCTGCTCATGTATTTTACCCAGGCCATTCCGCACCACTTTACTCTGCCTGTATTTTCCTGGAGTTCCTGGAACTCAATTCTGTGCTGCATTCAAGCATTACTCTCTGTCAGGTCTGGCCAACGGCAGTGTATGCCTTTCCCATCTTGTTAAACCTTTCCATGTCTGTTTATTCTGTATCTAGGTCTCAGTCTGAGTCTTCCATTTTGCTCCTGCCCTGGGTCTTGTTTCATTTGGAGATGCCACCAACAGCCTTCTTAAAATGGCCATACTAGCTGGGCTGGTGAGTAGAGCATGAAAGTTCTACACATATCCTCCCCACTGTCCCTGCTACCACTTTCACCTAATTTGTGAATCAGGCTAGTTCTCCAGTCCTTCCTTGGAGAGAGTTCTGAGATTGCCAAATTCATCAATCTTGTTTTTTTCCTCTCATTGTCTTAGGGGGGCGTGAGTGTACCATATTAACGCTGCCTGCTCACTGGAAGTCCTCTTTCTGACCCTTCTTATGTCATCCTTTCTTTATTCAAAATCTACTTCATTGCCATGAATTTTTATTTTCTTTCAGATTTCTGACAAATGGCTTCTACCAGTTTGTTTGTTTCCTGGAATTTTTGTTCAGGGAAGGAATGTGAAGCACTTACGTGAACTCCTCCTCAATTAAATTAAACTAATAATTCTCGGGTGTGGGAGGAATTCAGCATGCATAGTCATTTAGAGAGGAGATAAAGGTTAAAAGGCTTGTAGGTACCTATGACCAAGAACCTGTGGGATTGAAGGAAGAAATTGAAGCTACACGGCAGGTGTTGGTCAAAAACATAGGAACTGACAGAATACCCATGGAGATGCTTCAACAAATGAATGTGGTACTGAAAGCGCTCACAGTAACCTGGCCAATCTACTGGAAGACATCCATATTTGATACTATTCTAAAGAAAGGTGATCCAGCAGAGTGCAGAAATTATCAAAACAATACCATTAATATCACATGCAGGTAAAATTTTGCTGAAGATAAATTAAAAATGGTTGCAGCAGTATATCAATTGGGAACTTCCATAAATTCAGGTTGGATTCAGAAGAGGACACAGAAAAAGTGTTATCATTGCTGATGTCAGATGGGTCATGGCTGAAAGCAGAGAATACAGGAAAGATATCTACATGTGTTTTATTGGCTATGCAAAGGAATTCAATTTTGAGGATCAAAATGAATTATGGATAACATTGTGAACTATGGGGATTTTAGAACACTTAATTTTGCCGATATGGAACCGGTACATGTACCACGCATCATTTCTGAGGTAGAACAAGGGAATACTGTGTGGTATGCACCACGGTTGTATCCTTTCACCATACATACTCAATTTATATGCTGATCAATTAATGCGAGAAGCTGGAGTGTCTGAAGAAAAATCTGCCATCAGGACTGCAGGAAGACTCATTAATAATCTGAGAGAGGCAGATGATACAGCCTTGCTTACTGAAGGCAAAGTGGGCTTGAAGCACTTACTGATAAAGATCAAAGACTACAGCCTTCGGCATGGAATACACCCCAACATAGAGAAAAGAAAAATCCTTAAAACTGGGCCAACAAGCAACATCATGATAAACAGAGAAAAGGTGGAAGTTGTCAAGGATTTCATTTTACTTGGATACACCATCAGTGCCAGCAGTCAGGAAATCAAATGATGTATTGCACTGGGCAAATCTTCTGCAAAAAGACCGCTTTTAAGTGTTGAATAGCAAAGATGTTACCGTGAGGACTAAGGTGCACCTGACCCAAGCCATGATGTTTTCAATTGCCTCATAAGCGTTCAAAAGCTGGACAGTGAATAAGGAAGTCTGAAGAACAGCTGATGCCTTTGAGTTATGGTGTTGGGGAATATTATTGAATATACTATGAACTGCCAGAAGAACGAACAAATCTGTCTTGGGAGAAGTGCAGCCAGAATGTTCCTTGGAAGCAAGGATGGAAAGACTTCATCTCACACACTTTGTACATGTTATCTGAGGGGAAGAACATCATGTTTGGTAGAGGGTCAGCAAGAAAGAAGAAGGCCCTCGACCAAATGAATTAGCACAGTGTCTGCAAACAATGGATTCAAATATAGCAGCCATTGTGAGGATGGTGCAGAGATAGGCAGTGTTTCATTCTGTGGTACACAGAGTCACTATGAGTCAGAATGGACTAAATAGTACCAAACAGCAACAACAACAAAGATGATAGAGTTGGTTACATATCCTGTTATGTAATGTTCAACAAGTACTGCAATCAGACAGCTAGAAAACTTATCCAAGGGAAAATAAGAGGCCAAAGTTCATACCAGCAGGAGCCTGCATTAATATCATAGCAAGAAACAGGTCATGGTTATTGCAGCCAGGAGATTAGCATCTATATCCAACTGAAGAGGAACTCAAGATATGTATACTTGGAAATTAAATCCACATCCCAATAGGAACCCTGGTGGCACAGTGTCTAAGAGTTACAGCTGCTAACCAAAAGGTCGGCAGTTCAAATCCACCAAACGCTCCTTTGAAAACCATGTGGCAGTTCTACTCCTTCCTATAGAGTTGCTGTGCATCAGAAACCACTTGATGGCAATAGTAAGGGGCAGCAGTAAATACGGCATATTTATTACAGTCAAGAGGTTAGCACGCATGCCCAAAGAAAAACACGATGGGTTAAAACAAGCTCTAAGACTAAATATTTACCTAGAATATAGTAATAATATTAACGTCAAAGTTGTTACAGCCATAAAGTTAGCACTCATAGCCAGTGAAATAAATTCATAAAACCTGGAACTCATCCATATCCTAATATAAAGTGGGGCACAATTTTACAAACTCTACAAACAAGGAGAAAGGAGGTTAGGGTTCAAAGAATCATAAGCCTGAAATCATATTTTAGTAGGAGCTACATCATGCTGCTTAAAGCCAGGAAGCTACATTCACATACTAGAGAAGATCAGAGTTCATAAAGCCCTGGTCTGACTCAGATTGTGCTAAGAATTGTGTTACGGTTGCTATAAGCAGGTAAGTAGCAACCACGTTCACGGACAAAAACAGATTAGGGTTCATAAATCTAACAGCCTACATCCATATTCTAGTGAAAACAGCCCATGGTTCTCATGGCCAGGGAGCTAGAATCCATATCCTATGAAACGTAAAGACAGAGTTTAAAGAATCCACATCTGAGTAAAAACCTGAAACCGGATCTGAGTGTTAAAGAGGCCGTGGTTGTTAGAGTCAAGAAACTCACATGTTGGGAGCTGAAGGTCAGGGTTCCCTGAGCCAGAAAAATGCATCCATAGCCAAGGGAAAAGGGGGTCAGAGTAGGTACAGCCAGATAGGTAGTATTCATATTCATGATTAAAGACGGTCAGAGTCCATATGAGAGGAAATTTGCATTAATACCCTACTTAAAAAAAGACACATGCCTTGTGAGGGCTGGAAATTAGCGTCTATACCCAGAGAAACATGAAGGCAGGATTCATAGAGAAGAACCTTAATGTATGTACTGGTGAGGAAAAGGTCATTTTTAACAAAGCTAGAAAGAGACCATCCATAACCTTAAAATAATATCTATGTCTTTACTAAGATATTGACACCATACTAAGGATTATAGCATGACTGTTACAAAAAGGAAGTTACCAAGCATATCCAAGAGGAAAAAAGAATAACAAAAAAGATCAGGTTTCATAGAGCCAGGAGCTTGACCCATATTCCGGTAATGAAATAGTCAAAGGCGGTACAGTTAGAAAGCTAGCATCCTATTCAAGCAGACAAAAGGCCAGGGTTCACAGAGCTTGTTACATGCACATATTTTTTCATAAGAAATATGACGTGAGTGTTACAGCCAGAATCTGCTAATAGAGAAGTTCATGATCCATAGAACCAAGAGACTAAATCAACACCCTATTAAGTTATGGGGCATGGTTCTGGAAACTGGTCAGGTTCTGGAAACTGGTCAGAGTGGCTGGATGCAAGATCTGTGTTGAGTGTAATGAGAGGTAAGGCTGGATGCATACACAGATTTGAATGTTAAGAGTATAGCAAATTGGGTTTTAGATAAAGATAATATTGGGAGTAATTATCAAAAACACAGCTGGGTGTTTCTTTAAGACCCTTAAGGAGTCCCAGGGTGGTGAAAATGGTTAACACACTTGGCTGCTAATCAAAAGTTTGGAGGTTGGAGTCTGCCCAGAGGTACCTTGGAAGAAATGCCTGGCAAGATACTTCCAAAAACTCAGCCATTTAAAACCTCTGTGCTACACAGTTCTACTTGGAGTTGACTCCATGGCAAAAAAAAAAAAAAAAGTCTCTAAAGGAAACCCTGGTGGCATAATGGTTAAGATCTATGGCTACTAACCAAAAGGTCAGCAGTTTCAATCCAACAGCCACTCCCTGGAATCCCTATGGATCAGTTTTAGTCTGTCCTATATGGTCGCTATGAGTCAGAATCTACTGGATGGCAGTGGGTTTTGGTTTTAAAGGATATATTTCAGTTAATAGAAAATTTCACTTTTGTGTAAAACCATGCACTACTAATGGTATAGGAATAAAGAGATCTATTCTGAAACATCGAAATCTTTGAATCAGCAATTGAAAAAGTTTTCTTTCAGATAATGGAGGAATTTTTATCTTACTTGGCGAAAAATTCTTATGTACACAAACATGAGGACTAAAATGATGAAAAATTCCAATTGAAATCAAGTACAAGTGGAGACAGACTAATTATGGGAAGCAAAAGACTTATAGCCACTAAAAGAATGCCTTTCCCCCACAGCCAAAGATGGGTTTTGGTCCCAGGAAAGATTCAAAGCTGGACAAGTACAGCCAATAATAACCTGGTATATGAGTCGGAATTGACTCGATGGCCACAGGTTTGGTTTTTTGAGTATATATGGGAGTCCCTGGGTGGTGCAAACGGTTAACATGCTTGGTTGCTGGCCCAAAGGTTGGAAGTTTGAGTCCACCCACAGATGCCTCAGAGGAAAGGCCTGGAGTTCTACTTCTGAAAAAATCAGCCACTGAAAACCCTATGGAGCACAGTTCTACTCTGACACACATAGGTTAGAGTTGACACCGTGACAACTTTATATTTTATAGATGATACAGATGAAGACCCATGGGTTAAATATCAAAAGCTAATTCTGATCTTGTGACTTAACGAACGGTGTTCTTCATTGAAACGAAAGTACTAAGAACTTCTTTGATTATTAATTTTAAAATGAAGGTGATCTCCAACAAAGAATGAAAAATCGCACTACCAGAATTCCACTGGAAAAATCAAATAACACAGAAAAAGCAAAAGGGTATATTATACCAAAAAAAAAAACTCATTGCCCTTGAGTTGATCCCGACTCAGAGTAATGCTATAGGTTAGAGTCAAACTGCCCCATAGTGGTTACAAGAAACAGCTCGTGGATTCAAACTACCAACTTTTTGGTTGGCAGCCAAATGCTTAACCACTGCCCCATCAGTGCTAAAACAAAACTCTAGCTCAAAAAAAAAAAAAAGGACCAGATTCACTGGCTTGACAGAGACTGGAGATACCTTGAGAGTATGGCCCACAGACACCCTTTCAGCTCAGTAATGAAATCATTCCTGAGGTTCACCCTTCAGCCAAAGAATGGACAGGCCCATAAAACAAAATGAGACTAAAGGGGCGCACCAGCCCTGGGGCAAGGACTAGAGGGCAGGAGGGGACAGGAAAGCTGGCAATAGGGAACCCAAGGTCGAAAATGGGAGAGTGTTGACATGTCATGGAGTCAGTAACCAATGTTACAAAACAATACGTATACTAATTGTTTAATGAGAAGCTAGTTTGTTTTATAAACATTCATCTAAAGTACACTAAGAAAAGGAAAAAAGAACAAGTGGTTTTCTTGGAGCCTACTTTTTCCCGTATCTGTTTTTGTATGCTGAATATATACGTGTTGTTATTGTTAGGCACAGTCTAGTCCATGTTGACTCAGGGTGATCCCATGTGATAGAGAAGTACTGCTCTGTAGGGTTTTCTAGGCTGTAATCTTTACAGGAGCAGATCCCCAGATCTTTGGCCAGCAGAGCCACAGGATGGGTTTGAACAGCCGACCTGTCAGTTAGCAGTGGAGCGCTTAGCCATTGTGCCACCAGAGCTCTTTGAATATAAACATACCTGTTGAGACAGAATCCATTCCACGGCAACGAGTTTGGTTTGGGTAGATTAAAGAGAATCGTTTAGCAAAGGCAGAAATTAACATTATCTGAATTCTGAAATGATGTGCTCAAAATCACCTACGCAATGTCCTTTCCAAAAAGCTCAAACGGAATCTAATCATGAGAAAGCCATGAAACAAATTCAGGGCAAAGGGCACTCTATGCAATAAGCAGCATGCACTCTTTACACTTGTCAAATATGTGAAACAAACAAACCCAAAAGCAGAGGGACAACTCCATATTAAAAGAGAAGAAAAAGACGTGTCACCCAAAGGACAGGCACATCGTTTACGGAGCCAGGGTTTTAGAAAAAACAAGCATAATGGGCCATTTTGACACGATGGAAAACTTTTAATATGAGAGGGTACATTAGAGGACATTATTGTGTCAATTTTGAAATATCTTAGACATGACAGTGATAATTTTACTATGGTTACGTAGGAGAATGTCTTTGTTATGAGGAGATGCACCCTGAAGGATTCAGTATTTAACATGTCTCGGTGCATTACTTTTAAATGATTCAGAAGTATGTATAAAACCCACTGCTGTTGAGTCTGTTCTGACTCCTAGTGACCCTATAGGAAAGCGCAGAACTGTCCCCTGGAATTTCCAAGGAGTGCCTGGTGGATTTGACTGCCAATCTTTTAGTTAGCAGCCATAGCTGTTAACCTCTACACTACCAGGGTTTCCTAAACCACTATGTATATGTGTATGTATGTATGCATATATATGTGTGTGTGTATACACACATATATACACAATGGTCCTTAGAAGAGAGGATGGTGAGACTTCATCCCAACTACTTTGGACATGCTGTCAGGAAGGACCAGTCCCTGGAGAAGGACATCCTGCTTGGTAAAGAAGAGAGGCAGCGAAAAAGAGGAAGCCCCTCCACAAGATGGATTGACACAGTGGCTGCAACAACGGGCTGAAGCATAACAACGGTTCTGATCATGGTGCAGGGCCAGGCAGTGTTTCATTCTGTTGTACATAGGGGTGCTATGAGTCAGAAATGACTCAACGGTACCTAACAACAACAACATTGAAATATATATATGATATATGCACTCTGGTAGTGCAATAGTTAAGGCCTTGGCTGCTAAATGAAAGGTTAGCAGTCAGAACCCACACAAGAGGCTCTGCGTGAGAAAGACCTGGCAATCTGCTGCTGTAAAGACTACAGCCTAGGAAGCCCTATGCGTCAGTTCTCCTAAGTCACATGGGATTGCTATGAGTCAGAGGACCTGGACAGCACTCAGAACAACAATGTGTGTGTGTGTGTGTGTGTATTTGCACATGGGGAGAGAGACAGAACACAAGCAAACCTCTGTGTTGTTCGTTGGTGTCTAGTCAGCTCTGACTCACGACAACCCTATGCACACTGCCCGGTCCTGCACCATCTTCATGATTGTCGGTCGGCTTGAGTCCATTGCTGTGACCACTGTGTATTCTGGTCGGCTTCCAGCCCGAGGGGCTCATCATCCAGTACTGTATAGGACAGTGTGCTGTTGGGATCCACAGGGTTTTCACTGGCTGCCTTTCAGAAGTAAATCGCCGGGTCTTTCTCCCTAGTCTTAGTCCAGCAGCTGCACTGAAAGCTCTCCACCATGGGCGACCCTACTGGTATTTGAAAGGCCCATGGGATTGCTTCCAGCATCTCAGCAGCATACAAGGCACTGTGGTACAACAAACTAATAAAGGAGACAAAAAAGGTAAAATATTAATAATTAGTGAATCTCCATGAAGGGTATACAGGTGTTCATGGTATTATTCTATTTTTCTCTAGGTTTGAATGTTTTTAATGGGCATTTGAGGGAGAAGTGAAACAGGCCTGACGCTAAATGAGGAAAACACAAGTAAAAGTTAGTAAATACTTCCTACAACAACCTTTCCCTGTCCAGCCATCAACTAGCCCCTGGGTTTTGCTTATCCCATTTGGTCTCTGTATTTTAATAGCATTGAAATTGCTTTGAGAGACAACAAATTTTTTTTTTTTTCCTGTCTCAATGATGTGACATAGTTTTTAAATCTCTGACAGTGGCTTTCAGCCCAGGAAATAACTAAATTTATGCAGAGCTAACTCCCATGAATTAGGTGGGCAATCCAAATGGTAGCATCACAGAGTAAGACAGAATAGAAAGTGAGTTGGAATATCAGACAGAGCCGGTGAGTTCAGGTCTACCTCACAGAGCCACAATCATGGCGCCCCCATGTGTGTCGGAGTAGAACTGAGCTCCCAAGGGTTTTTCAGTGGCTGATTTTTCGAAAGTAGGTTGCCAGGCCGTTCTTCCAAGGCACCTCTGGGTAGACTCCAAACTCCCGGGTTGCCGCTGAGCTTGTTAATTGTTTGTACTACCTGGGGACTCCATAGAGTTGATAGGCGTAACATATATTAGCAAAGTGGGAAATACTGTCTTTGTTAAAATCTAGACATTTTAAAGCTATAAGACTGATTCTTTTTTGTACATCATGTACTATCCTTTCAAAACAATTTCTACCAAAGGAGTTTAAGAAATAGTTTGAATGATGACATTAACATTGTGGAATAACACGGGTTCGTAGATTAGATCCATCAATTTTAAAGCGCTATATTAACCAATGAAACAGGTAACAGGCATTTATATAGGATTACATTTGTATGTTCATATGCAGTTAGGCACATAGTGATAAAAGCGTCAAGTGATATTCTAAAAGCTGCAAAAAAGTGGGACAAAGTCACGAAAAGGAATGAGATAAAATAAATAAGGACAAATTCTGATTCGTCAGGTGTAAAATGAAAACTGTAATTTCTAGCAGACAGATTCAGGCAGATGGTGGGATTTAAAATAGAAATTGGTTCATGGAAACTATTGGTGAGAACTGACTGGCTGAATAATCAAGAACTCTGAAAGAAAAAAAATCACTTTTGTGGTTGTTAGGCGCCATCAAGTTGGTCCCGACTTACGGGAACTATAAATATGACAGAGGAGAGCTGCCCCATAAGGATTCACAGGCTGCAATCTTTACAGGAGGAGATTGCCAGATCTTTTCCCTCTTGACGGCACTGGCTGGGTTCACACTATCAAGCTTTTGGTGAACAGCCAAACACTTAACTACTTGCACAAATACAACCGTCATCTTCATTAATGAGTTGCTTTTCCGAGAGTTATTTTGCTATAACCACCATTAATACCTCTATCCGTGAGGCTCAAGAACTTAATGGATTAACTTTTATTTTCTTGAGATATGAAAGATGAAACCAGACCCCTGGCCAGGGAGTAAATTCTGACTCATAGTGACTCTACAGGACAGAGTACAACTGCTCCATAGGGTTTCCAAGGCTGTCATCTTTATGGAAGCAGACTGCCACATCTTTCTTCTGTGGAGCAGCTGGTGGGTTCAGACCGCCAAATGTTTGCTTAGCAACCAAGCGCTGAGCCGCGAATCCACCAGCCTAATCTCTCTACGTTGTCGATCACATTGTGATTTTCAAAACCACGCCCCTAGCATCACTCTTGTCAATATCCATGCAGGTCTAACAGTATATTTTGTTAACTTTCCCTTCCATAATATCTTGCTTCACCCAGAGCCCATTCCAACTCATGGCACCCCCCATGTGTGTCTGAGTAGAACGGTGCTCCGTAGGGTTTTCAAACGCTGATTTTTTGGAAGTAGATCACCAGGCCTTTCTTCCAAGGTGCCCGTAGGTGGACTCGAACCTCCAACCTTTTGGATAGCAGCCCCAAGCTTGGAACCATTCAGGGACTCCTGGGTTTAAGTCAGCCCAAAAAACAAACCAACCAACCAGCCCAATGCCATGGAGTCAATTCTGACCTATGCTGATCCCATGGGGTTTCCAAGGCTGCAAATCTTTAAGGAAGCAGGCTGTCACATCTTTCTCTCATGGAGCCACTGATGGTTTTGAACCGCAGAACTTTTGGTTAGCAGTTGAGCACTTAACCACTGTGCAACCAGGGCCTCAAAGTCAACAGAGAGTAATTTCTACTAAATAAAATACATCGTTGAAGGGGAAACCACACAGACATCCAGCAGCAGATAAATGGATAAACAAAATGTGGTCTACCCATACAACAGAGTATTACCTGGCCATAAAAAGATCACAGTACTGAAACATACACAACGTAGAAGAACCTTGAAAACATAGTATTAACTGAAGGAAGGCAGTCCCAGAATACCACATACGGTCTTTTTCCACATATATGAAATGTCCAGAACAGGCAAATTTATAGAGACAGAAAGTAGTTTGTTACTGCTGGGTGCTGTGGAGTCAATTCTGACCCCATGTGTTACACAACAGAAGTGCCCCAGGGGGTTTCCCAGGCTGTAATCTTTATGGGAGCAGGTCACCAGGTCTGTCTTCCTCGGAGCTGCTGTGTGGGTTGGAACCCCCAACTTTTTGTTTAGCAGCTAAGCACTTAAGCAGGGCTCCCAGAAGATAGATCAGTGTTATGCTTATTGTTGGAAGCTGGGAGTCATGGGGTGATAATTAAAGGGTAAAAGGGTATGGGTTTCTTTTGGGGGTGATGAAACTGTGCCGAAATTGATTGTGGTGCTGGAAGTCCTATTAACGACCTACAATAGAGGGAGGACACAACCCAGCTTGATGGGGGAGGGGCCTCACGGTCGCGGAAGTGGTCTTGATGCTCCAAAGGGAACATGATGCGAGGAGCTTGGAAAGACGATGCTCCCAGGCACAACCATCAACGCGAGATTGCCTGCCCTTTGGTTTGCAGCAGCCTTTAGACACTACGGCACCAGGGTATCCAACTGAGGACGGAGAGACAAATGAATACCTCTGGAGGTAGGCACAGAAGAGAGGCGCCACCATGTGCCTGTAGGTGCAGCCTGGACCTCCTGCAGCGCTAATGACCAGGGTCCAGCCACGTTCCATCTGGAAGGCCAAGATGACCCCCTCTGTCCTGTGCAGGGCGCCCTCTGCAGGCTGGGGCCCGGTAGTGCAGAGGCAGCTCTGAGTGGGAGGTGGGATTGGTTCCCTTCAGGATAACCGCCTGGGGCAGGGCAAAGCTGGTTCCCGCCGGAAGTGTGCAGACTGTGCATAGCCGGGGTTAGGCACCCGCGCTCTGTATCCACCAGGGGGCGCTTCTTAGAAGAGCGGCTTACCCGGGCCAGGTCGGTCTACCATCCCCGTGACACCTGCCCCAGGGGCCACCAGACCCCATGGTGAGTGAGGCACGGCCTGGGGAAGGCCGGGCTGCCCCGGGACCTTGGGAGGACAGCGGCCTACGAAGTGGCCCTTTAGAGGGACAGTGTGCAGGGTGTCCTGGGGAGCAGTCCCCGGGGAGCTGTAGCGCCAAGGGGGAGCAGGTCGCAGCAGGTGCGCAGGGAAGGACGAGACGCCTGAAGAGGCCGCTGTCTTCTGTGGGGTGCTGGTAGAGGAGAGCGGTGCCGGGAGGGGGAGAGTGGGGGCGCAGGGGGAGGTGGTGGTGGCAGGGGTGGAACTCCGGAGGTGGAGGTCGTGGCCGTGGGAGACGCGCAGCAGCAGGAACAGGCGAAGTAGCAGGAGCACCTCGAAGAGCCCGAGCCCAAGCTGGCCCAGCCTTGGCCTGCACCCTGCAGCCTCGGGCGCTCCCGGGAGGTTGTTCAATAGAGCTGAACGCCAGAGCCAGCAGGGCCTACTTCCGCCTGCGGTGTAAGCTGTTGCAGAGTTGCAAGCCATACCTGGTCCGGAGAAGACTCATCACCCCGTGCATCCCCGGCTTCTGGGTCCAAGCAGTATCCATTCTGTGGCTGCGTCCCAACGGCCTCCAAGGGGTGCAGAGTGGGAGACAGGGCTAAGAGGTAGGAAAGGGGGGTGGGGCTGGTGAGAAGAGACTTGGAAGGGCACAGGTCAGGGCAAAGAGCCAAGACAAGTGGCCAAGAGACACTGGCCAGGGACTGCTAGTGAATCTTTAGGTTCTGTACTGAGCAGGGAAAAAGTTCCCGGGGAAGTAGGTACAGAGTCCACAGAAAGCAGAAGAATTGCTCAAAGACCGGGACACTGTCAGCAGCAGGAGTTACCCGACAGGCCAGATGCACACGGTAGGAGTTTTCGGCCAGCGTACAGCACAGAGGAGACAGAGCTCAGGAGTCTCAGGAGAGAGACTGCTTGTAAGCCTTCGGAGAGCTTCAGATGAGCGCAAAGGCCAACTTCAATGCCCCAAGGGACGTGTGAGGAAGAGCCATGGTTGTGGGGTAGTAGGGGTGGGTGTGGCAATGATAGGAGGTGTGGAAGACTGTCTATCCCAGCCACTGCTTGCTGGCCAGGTGGGCTTTGACTGCTGCTAGCCCTTCTCTCCCTGGCTTCTGAAAGCTCCTTGACCCCATGCAGATTATGAACCACCCCCAGATGTCAGCCCTGATCAGTGAGGAAGAGTAAGACATGCTCAGCTACATGATCAATTTGGAGGTCAGGCCGGGGTCAGGTGGGGAAGGGGTGTGGGAAAGGATTCATCCATGAAAACAGACAAGGGCAGGGCTCCCTGAAAGGCGAGTCACCTAAAAAGATGTTTTTGCTGTCCCCATCTACTCCTTTCTCCCTGGTGGAAAAGCTCATCCATCTTAATAACCAAATGCAAAAATCACATTTCACTTTCAGGGCAGCCCCTATTTTCGGAATGAAGGCATCATCAAAGAGTATGGCCTTAACATCACTGGTAAGAATGGCTTCCTTGATGGGTAGCGGAGAGTGTCAGTATGACCCAGCCCCTTCCCTACATTCTCCTTTTTCTCCAAGGTGTACACCATCTCACTCCACTCTACCCCAGTGGTTCCAGGACCGTGAACATGAGGCTTAGAGCTGCAGGCATCATGACAGCAGCCTCAACTTCTTCAACTGGTTCTCTGGTCTGAACTTCTCAGGGTATAACAGGGTTGCTGAGGTGGGCCTCTGTAGGTAGGGTCAGAAATGGCTTTGGTATGTTCCTAGCTGTGTTTTGAAATGAGGGCTGAACCTGGCATAATCTGTTCTTTTTCTACTATCAGATCAGTGAGGACCTATGCATTAATTCCCTAAAGTACCACCTGAGAGAGGAAGGAAACAGGAGAGGTACTGGAGAGAACAGGTGATGAGCAGGTGAGAATTTCATTCTGTTGTGCATGGATTTGCCCTGAGGTGGAAGGGACAGGAAGCCATCTATCGGTAACAACATGAAAAGTGGAGATTGAGTTACGAATCAAAAACTGATCCACAAAGAAAAGCCCAAGACCATATGGCTTCACAGATAGATTCTGCTAAACATTTAAGGAATTAGCACAAATCCTTCTAAAATGTTTCAGAAAACTGAAGAAGAGGGATCACTTCTCACCTCATTCCATGAGGCCAGCGTTCCTGTGAAAAAAGAGCATAGGAAGACATTGCTAGTAAATTAGTGACCACTTTATTTTATGCTTATGTAAATATAAAGTTATTTTGTGTTAAATTTTGAATCAGTTTTAAGTGCAAATGTTTTAATGATTTCCTTTCAGAGTGCATATTACTGGTGTGGAGAAATACACTGGACTTAGTTCATTTTGTTATTGTGTCCTACAATCTTAATTTACTATCTCTGATGCTTTTTATTTTTCTTTTTTATGATTTTTATACAATTTTTTAATTGTAAGTTTATATGTGGAAGGAGATAGTTTGTCACTTCCGATTTGATGCCATCTATATCTTGCTAAATTTCTCTGGCTAGAGCTTTGGGCGTACTGTTGAATACAAACGGCAAAAGCAGGCATCCTAGCTTTGTTCTTGGTACTAGTGGGGTGCTTCTAGTATTTCTCTATTGAATGTGATGCTAGTTTGGGCTTTTTAATAAATTTCCTTTTGCGGTTAAGCATCCTTCTAATTCTAGTTCGAGGGTTTTCATGATGAAAGCCTGTTGGGTTTTGTCCAGTTTGCTTCTGCACTGAGATGTTGTAAATTTGCCCTTCATTCTCCAATGTGCTGTATTATGTGTATGGATTTTTATGTATTCAGCCAACTTGTATGATGGGAATACCTTCTATTTGAACATGGAATATAATCCTGTAATTATCTGATGGATTTTGCTAGCATTCTCTTCAGGATTTTTGCAGGCATATCCATAAAACGTATTTCTCTGTAGTTGTCTTGTTGTTCCCCTACTGGAGTATTTTTCTAGCTTCGATATCAATGTAATGTTAGACTCATAGAATGAGATAGAAAGTGTTCTCTAAGGTAGTGCTTTTGGAAGACCTTTACTTTGCTTCCTCTCTTGGTGTTTTACTGTCTTTATCGCAGTGCAACTTTTAAGTTTTGTTATAACTTTTTTCTGCATTTTTCATTTTCCTTCTTTATGGTTTCCCTTCAAATTATGTTAACACCTTAAGTTTAGAAAACCTTCATCGTACCTTAATACTAATTTAGTTTTAGTACTATACAGTTGTCCATCTTTTGGGTATGTTGTTATTGTCACACATTACATCTGAACATAATGCAAGTCCAATACCATATGCATAATAATTGTTTTGTACAGTTTTCCTTAAATAATAAATGAGTCAAAAGAGTCATTTCAAAGGAACTACAACAAAATGGTTTTAAATCTTAATTCTATTTATTATGTATAATTTATGCATACATATGTGTATTACATGTGTGTACATATGTGTATTGTAATTGCACTGGTATTATAAATATACTCATATAATTATACTTCAGTGTCTATTCTCATTTTTTAGCAGTTAGAATCTTTTCCCCACTCACTTTGTGCTGTCTTTGTCCATGTATTACACATATATTAATTTTGTCCATAGTGTAGGTTCAACAATGCATATCATTTCATATGTTTTGTTTTAAAAGAAGAGGATAAAGAAGGTAGCACACGCATTTTTAACGTATGCATTTTTAAGGTGACCTTTGTCTGTACTGAGTTACCCTTTTAGTCTTTCTCATTAGGGATGAGCTGGAGACAAATTCTCTCCATATTTCTTTAACTGGAAGTTTTTTAATTTGCAATCATTTTTTTAAATTATGCCTTTACCGGATAAAAGGTCCTTGGCTGACATTTTTGTTTCCTTTGATAACTTGGCAGATAGTATCCCTCTGCCTTCTAGCCTCATGTCTTTCTTCTTAGAGATCACCTTTTAATCTTACTGTGTTTCTGTTGTCAATGATGTATTTTTTCTTGCTGCTTTAGAGATTTTCAGGTTGTATTTAGCTTTTAGCATTTCTATTATGCTATTTTATGTTTATTTGTAGATCCCTGCATTTTACCTCCTGGGAAATATTGGAGCTTCCTAGATGTACAGGTTATTTTTTTATATACATTTCTGAACTGTATAGAAATTATTCCTTTTAATTCCTTCCTTCCTCCCCCTTTCCCTCTCATTCTCCCTCCCTCCCTCCCTCTTCTCACTGCTCTCCTTACATTATTCCCGTAACCCATTCAGTGGTGTCCTTAATGGTGCCCCATCTTTTTCTGAGACCTGGTTCATTTGTCGTCATTCTTTATACAGTGTACTTCAGATTGAATAACTTCTGTCAATCTAACTTTAAATTTTCTGGTTACTGGCAAATTATACCCATTGCAACTCTATAATTTCCATTTTAAAAAAGTTATTTATATCTCTGCATTAATATTCTTCGTTAACATGACAATCTCATCACAGCTTTCTTTGCCTTTTCATTCATGCTTTCCTGTAGTTCTGTGAAATTGTTCTCTGTTACAGTCAACTTTTTGTTGGTCTCACAGGCAGTTATTTTGCCTGCATTATTGCTGATATACGGGTCATACTTCAATGTTCCTTTACATGTCTCATGATTTTCTTTCTTTTTTTCATTGAGGAGGAACTAGTCATTTCAGATAGTGCTTTGTACTAACTCTGGATACTGTCCATTCCTTGGTAGCTTGTTATTGTTTGTTTATTTGTTCAGTAACTGAACGGAGTATTTTAGTGAAGTGTGTTCCTTGCCTAAAGCTGTAAGACTCTGATGTTCCTCCTCAGGGAGCCATAAGTTTGGGTAGGTCCACAGTGACTGTGGAATGACAGTTGTACTGGTAGGACTTTGTTTCACTCTTTTCCTGACAACACACCGCACGCTTCAGTAAGCTCTGATTCATAGTGACCTTATATGTAAAGGAATGAAACTCCTCTTCCTGAACCATCCTCACAATAGTTGCTATATTTGAACCCATTGTTGCAGACACTGTGTTAATCGATCTCACTCAGGGTCTCTCTCTATTTTGCTGACCATCTGCTTTCCCAAGTACGTTGTTCTTCTCCAGCGACCAGACCTTCCTTATGATGTGTCCAAACTTACTGAGATGAAGTTTTGCCGTGCTTGCTCCTTAGGAGAATTCTGGCTGCACCTCCTCGATACTAATTTGTTCACTTTTCTAGAAGTCGATGGTATATTCAACATTCTTTGCCGGACCTACAATTTCAATTCACTGGTTCCTTTTGGGTCTTCCTTTTTCATTGTTCACATTTTGTATGTATATGAGGCAACTGAAAACAACATGGCTTGGTCATTAGGCATCAATGTGACATTAAGGTACCATCTATATTATTTCAGATTTAAAGAGTTTTGTTTTTTTTTTTTTTTACCAAATACTTTCTCAGTGTGCTACTTTGATCTTGAGTGCCGCTTACATTGGCAGTAATAGTTAATCCAAGTAGAAGGAAATCCTTCGCAAATTCAATTCCTTCTCTGTTTATCAGGATGTTGGTTATTGGCCCAGTTGTGAGGATTTTGTTTTTCTTCGTGTCCAGGTGTAATCTGCACTGAAGACTGAGGTCTTTTATCTCTGCCAGTAAATGCTTCACTCATCTTCATTTTGACAAGGAAATTGAGTCATCTGAATGTTTGTAATATGCTGATGAGTCTTCTTCCAATCCTCATGTCACATTCTTCATGTAGGCCAGGTACTTTTATTATTTGCTGAGCATGCAGGGTGAATAATTAAGGTGAAAGGATGCAGTCTTATCACAAACCTTCTCCAGTTTTAAACCATGCAGTATCCCCATGTTCTGTTTGAACACAGGCCTCTTGTTCCATGTACAGTTTCCATACTATGAGTTCTGGAGTTCCCATTCTTCACAATGTTATCCATATATATATGTGTATTTTATGATCCACACAGCAAAATGCCTTTGCATAGTGGATGGAACAGAGAAATATCTTTTTAGTATTAACCTGCTTTCCTTAAGATCCATCAGACATCAGAAATCATATTTCTTGTTCCATATCCCCTTTTGAATCCATGTTGAACTTCTGGCAGTTCCTGGTCAGAGTACAGCTGAAGCTGTTTTGAATTATCCTCAGCAAAATTTTTCTAGAATGTAATAATAATGATATTGTTTAACAATTTTCTAATCGATCACCTTCCTTTGGAATGTGCACGAATATGGATCTCTTTTACCTGGGTGGCCTGATACCTGTCTCTCAAATAGCTTGACATAGACAAATAAACCCTTCCAGCATTTTATCTGCTTGCTGAAACATATTAAATGGTAATCCATCAATTCCTGGAGGCTTGTTTGCGTGAATTTCTCCCTTCAGTACCAGCAGTTTTTCCTCATATGCAACCTCCTGTTTGGATGAACATTGACCACGCCTCTTGGTACAGTGACTGTGTATTTCTGACATCCTTTTTGTTGCTTCTTGTACCATTCAGCTTTTTTCCCATGGAATACTTCAGTATTGCAACTTGAGTCTTCTTTTCTGTCTTTTCTTTTATAGAAATGTGAATTTTTTTTTTTTTACTCCAGGACTTTGCATGTTTTGGAGCCCTGGTGGCTGAGCAGTTAAGACTCTACTGCTAACCCAAAGGTTGGCATTTTGAATCCACCAGCCACTCCATGGAAACCATATGGAGCAGGTCTCATCTGTCCTATAAGAGCCGGAATTTACTCAATGGCAACAGGTTCTCACATTTCATTACACAGGAAAACCTGCAAAAGCCAGAACCTGGGAAAGACAGAAACTGTCACAGAAGGAACACTCAAATATTTTCCACTAAGATGAGCAAGAGAAAAGTGGTAAACTGCACCTCATTGATAGTCATAGCAGTCATCCTGTTCTCAAGTGGGAGACTCTCAGTCTTCTCCATTCAGTGTTATGCTGGCTGTTGGTTTTTTACAAAAGCACCTTATTCATCCTCAAGAATTTCCCATCTATGCATATACTGTTGACAATTTTTATTAGGAAAGGGTGTTGAATCTTATCAAATGCCTCTTCCCCATCTATTGAGGTGATCATATAGCTCTGTTACTTTGCTCTGTCATTGTGGTGTATTACATTGATAAATTATACAATGTTGAATCATCATGTGTACCTGCAATAAATCGAAACTGTTCATGGTGTATAATTCTTTTAATATGTTCCTGTTTTCTGCTCACCATTATTTTATTCAGAATTTTTTTGTGTATATTCATGAGGGGTACTGGTCTATTTTTTTGTTTTGTTTTGTTGTTTCCTTGCCTGGCTTTGAAATCTGGGTAATGTTTCCTTTATAGAATGACTTACGGAGTATTACTATGTGTTCTATAGTTTAGAAGAGTTTGAGGAAGAAGGTGTTGCTTTTTCTCTGAATAATTGGTAAAGTCCCCCAGGTAATTTTATTTGGTCCCATGATTTCTTGTTGCTGGAAGGTTTTAGCTTCATTCTCTTCTCTTATGAGTTTGTTGAGATTTTCTACCTCTTTTGTGTTAGCTTAGGTAGGTTATGTGTTTCTGGGAATCAACCCATTTTATTTACATTTTCAAATTTGTTGGAATACAACTTTTTATGGTGCTCCGTTGTCCTTTTTTATTTCCATTTTATCTGTTGTAATGTCTTCAGTTTCATTTCTTATTTTTGTTATTTGCATCCTCTGACTTTTGTCAGTTTAGCTGAAGATTTACAACTTTACTGACCTTTTCAAAGAACCAACTTTTGGCTTTGTTGATTTTCTCTGTTGTTCTCCTGTTCTCCATTAATTTGTTTCTGATTTGATTTCTGTTTACCTCAACTGAAATGCTTTTTCATCTCTGTCAAAAATTATTTGTCTCAGCGGGGTCAAGGTGACAGAATAGTGAGATGCTTCCTGTGGTCCCACATATAACAAAGACCTGAAAAAATAAGTGAATTGAATATCTGTCACAATCTGGGGGCCCTGATCATCATAGACAAAGTCGAGGAGTCAGGCTGAGCAATAGCGGGAAGAAGTGTCAGCCGTAAGGTATCCAGAACCCTGTGGGTTAAGTTGCCAGGCACATTCAGGCCAAATCAAACAGCAGCACTCGGGACTTGTTTCTCATGTCAGGCAGTGGAGAGTATGCAGAAACCTCCAGAGCTGAGGGGAAGCAGCACTGGACCTTTGAGAGTTAAGTGCAAGTGTATAACCTACTACATGGGGTCAAAATAGCCCCACCCCCTTCAGGACTTTGACAGCAGAGAAGTGCTAATTTCCACTCACCCAACCCCCTCCCAGCTCTGCTTCTACACCCGATCTGGGAGTATTCAACAAATGCCACCCCCCTAAGCCAGAACTGAGGGCTACCCTCATCAAAACCAGTCTTGCAGCTTCAGAAGAAAAAAATTGGCAAGCTCCCTAAACCTGGAACTCAGGATAGTCTGCCCAAACCACTCTTGTACTTCAAAAATAGATACACCCTGCCAAGCCAGGAACCCAGGGCAGGCACTGCCCCTTTGCCTCGGCACTGGCATAAGGGTGAGTCCATGAACTTACGACACCCTTCAACCCTGCCTAGACCTGTGTAGGGTGATTCAGCACTGCAGGTCCTCATTAATGCCACACCCCAAGCTGGGAACTCTACATCATTCACCCCTAAACCAGTCTAATGCTTTCAAAAATTGCCATGCTCCCTAAGCCAGAAACTCAGGACAGGCGCTATCCCTTTGCCTCAGCATTGGCATAAGGAGTCCATGGACCTGTAACACCCTTCATCTCTGCCTAGACCTGCGTGGGCTGATTCAACAGTGTAGGCCCTCATTAACATAGAACAACAGCGCATGTACCTGAAGCCTATTTTTACAGCAGAAACCAAGGGGGAGTTGCAGATTCATGACATTTGACATCACCCTGCCCATTAAGCAGGGTCCTCACCCACCCACATAAGAGGCCTGAAGCCTGGTGATATTGCCCATTCCATATAGCTATAAGCGACAGAGGCCAGGAATAAGTGGTGCCTCCCAGTGCTTTTTGCCAACGGCACTGGGTACCCAAAGTCCAGTTGCAAAACCCACCCACCTACACACTCTAGGGGACATGGATATGTCTTCCACCCAGGGAGTCAGGGACAGCTCTCAGCCCTGAGCCTTGCTGAGCACATAGGCTCCTACTGTAACCAGATGCCTTTACCCACTCCAAACACCCCTATATATCCCTGCCCATCTAGGACGTTAGGATAGAGTCTGCAACACATACTCGGTGACTGATGACCAGGACACCAGAGCTGAATCTGCACAAGAGACCTGAACGGACTCCTGAACTCACATACCTAGTGACAGAACCTGAAAGCTTCAAAGACACCAATAAGAAAAACAGCTCTCATGCCCAGCCAACTACTTGGACATATCAGAACAAATGAAAAAGCTAGGAAAGAGTAAGCAAACATACAATAAATAAATATAATAACTTATTGATGGCTCAGAGACTGGAGTCAATATCAAATCACATAAAGAACCAGGTCAGGATGGCTCCAGAAAGCGATCAAAGAGCCAGGAAATCTTCCCAGTCAAGAAAAGCTCTTAGAATTACCAGAGTTAGAATTCAAAAGTTTAATATTCATAGCTCTTGAAGAGATCAGGAAGGAAATTAGGCAAAACTCGGAATAACCCAAGGAACACCCAGAAAAAGCAATAGAGGAATTCAAGAAAGCAGTACAAGAACAGAACAAGAAATTTAACAGGCTGCTAGAAATCGTAGAGAAACAGCAACTACAATAAAATTTCTGAGTTAGAGTTAGACAACCCAACAGGAAGTCTCAGGAACAGAATTGAGGCAATGAAAGTCAGAATTAGTGAGACTGAAGATAAATGCCTTGAAACTAATTTATTTGAAGAAAAATTAAAGACTTTTTTAAAAAATGAAGAAACTGTAAGAATTATGTGAGACACCAACAAGAGAAAAGATTTAATAATGATTGTAGTACCAGAACGGGCAGTGAGAGGAAATAATAGGAAATGCAGAGAGAATTGTTAAAGATTTGCTGGCAGAAAACCTCCCTGATATTGTTAAAGATGAGAAGATATCTATCCAAGAAATTTATTGGACCACACTCAGATTGGATCCCAAAAGAAAGACACCAAATCATATTATAATCAAACTTGCCAAAAACAAAGATAAGACCGATTTTTAATAGTAGCTAGGGATAAACAAAAAGTCACCTACAAAGGAGAGTCAATAACAGAAAATGCTGACCACTCAGCAGAAACAATGCAAGCAAGAAAGTAATGGGATGACATATATAAACCCTTGATGGAAAAAAAAAAAAGTATCAGCAAGATTTTATATATCTAGCAAAACTGTCTTTCAGATGTGGTGGCAAAATTAGGACATTTTTAGATAAACAGAGGGTAAGGGAATTTGTAAAAACAGAACAAGTATTATAAGAAATATTAAAAGGAGTTCTTCGGCTAGAGAACCAAGAATATCAGACAACGACCCAAGGTTAGAACACAGGACACAACAACCAGGTATCAACCCAGATAGGTTAGTTGCAAAAATAAATCAAATTCAAAAGACTGAAAATAGGAAATAGTGACATCAATATGTAAATGATAACAACATTAAAACAGAAAAAGAGGGACTAAATACTGTAGTCATAGAACTTCAATATGGAGAGAATGGTAAGGTGATACTGAGAAGTAAAAACGACTCAACACAGAAAATTAAGTAGAACAAAGAAACTGTCAACACCACACACACACACACACACACACAAATCAAAATGATATCACTAAACTCAATCTATCAATGATTACACTGAATGCAAGTGGATTAAATGCACCAATAAAGAGACAGAGAGTGGCAGAATGGATAAAAAACATGACTGTTCTATATGCTGCCTACAAGAGTCACATCTTAGACTCACAGAGAAAAAAAAATATCAAAGATAGAAAAAAAAATATATATCAAATGAAAACTAAAAAAGCAGGAGTGGCAATATTAATCTCTGACAAAACAGACTTTAACATAAAATATACCACAAAAGACAAGGAAGGACATAATATATTGCTTAAAGAGTCACTACACCAGAAGGACTTAACAATAATAAATACATATACACCAATGATAGGGCCCTAAAATACATAAAACAAAATCTAACAGCATTGAAAAGAGAAACAGAAGCTCCACAATAATAGTAGGAGACTTCAACACACCACTTTTGGTGAAGGACAGGACATCTAGAAAGAAACTCAATAAAGACACGTAAGATCTAAACGCCACAAGCAATCAACTTGACCTGATAGACATATACAGAACACTCCACATAACAGCAGCCAATTATACATTTTTTCCAATGCACATGGAACATTGTCCAGAGTAGAACACATTTCAGGCCACAAAGCAAACCTTAACAGAATCCAAAACATCAAAATATTACAAAGCATCTTTTCTGACCAAAAAGCCATAAAAGTAGAAATCAGTGACAGAAGTAGCAAGGGGAAAAAAAATCGAATACATGGAAACTGAGCAACACCTTGCTCAAAAACTACTGGGTTGTGGAAGAAACCAGGGATGGAATAAAGAAATTCATAAAATCAAATGAGAATGAAAACAAATCTTACCAGAACATTTGGGACATAGCAAAAGCAGCACGTAGAGGTGAATTTTTTGAGACAGGCGATACCACAGCAGACTCAACTGAAATGAAAATTCTCAGAAAAATTATACTCCAACAAATTTGAAAACCAAAAGGAAATAGACAAATTTTAGAAATACAGATATAAGTAAATTAACACAAACCCAGGTAGAAAAACTAAATAAACCCAAAATAGGAGAGATTGAAGAGGTAATAAGTTCCTCCAAATCCCCCTCCCCCTCCAAAAAAAAAAAAAAGCCCTGGCCCTGATGGCTTCAGTGGAGAATTCTTCCAAACTTTTAGAGAAGAGTTAATACCAGTACTACTAAAGGTATTTCAGAACATGTACACAGAAGGAACACTCCCAAACACATTCTATGAAGCCAGCATAACCCTGAAGCCAAAGCCAGATAAAGACACCACAAAAAAAGAACATCACAGATCAATATCCCTCGTGAGTATAGACACCAAAATCTTCAACAAAATTCTAGCCAATAGAATACAATAATGTATATAAAAAAAATAATTCATCATGACCAAGTGAGATTCATATCAGGTTTGCAGGGATGGCTCAACATTAGAAAATCAATGTCGTCCATCACATAAATAAAAGAACCACATGATCTTATGAAATGATTCAGAAAAGGCATTTAACACAGTCTAATGAACATTCCTGATTTAAAAAAAAAAAAAATCAGCAAAATAGGAATTGAAGGGAAATTCCTTGACATAATAAAGGGCTCTTAATTTTTTTTTTTTTTTTTTTTATACAAAGCCAACTGCCAATATCAATCTAAATGGAGAGAGTCTGGAAACAGTCCTGTGAGAGCGATAACCAGACAAGGATGCCCTTTATCAGCACTGTTATCCAGCATTGTGCTGGAGGTCCTAGCCAGAGCAACAAGGCAAGAAAAAGAAATAAAGGGCATCTACATTGGTAAGGAGGAAATAAAAGTATCCCTATTCACAGATGATATGATTTTATACACAGAAAACCTCAAAGAATCCACGAGAAAACTATGGGAAGTAATAGATTTCAGCAAAGTATCAGGATTTAAGATAAATGTAGGAAAATAAGTAGGATTTCTCTATATGAACTAAGAAAAAAATTTTAAAAGAAAATCATGAAATGAATACCATTTACAGTAGCCCCCTAAGAGATAAAGTACTTAGGAATAAACCTACCCAGAGATGTAAAAGATGTATACAAAGAAAACTACAAGACACTATTGCAAGAAACCAAAAGAGACCTACATAAGTGGAAAAACATGTTGAGAGGAAGACTCAACATTGTGAAAATGTCCATTCTACCCAAAGCGATCTACAGATACGATGCAATCAGGATCCACATTCTAATGGCATTTTTTATCAGGATGGAGAAACAAATCACTAACAGCATATGGAAAGAGAAGAGGACCCAGATAAGTAAAGCATTATTGAAGAAGAGGAACAAAGTGGGAGGTCTCCCACTACCTGGCTTTAGAACCTGTTATACTTCCATGGTAATCAAAACAGCCTGGTATTGGTACAAGTACAGATACATAGACCAATTGAACAGAATTGAGAACCTAGACATAAATTCAGTCACCTATTAGCAGCTGATATTTGGCAAAGGCCCAAAGTCCGCTAAATGGGAAAATGTCTCTTTAACAAATGGTGCTGGCGTAATTGGATACCCATCTGCCAAAAAAAAAAAAAAAGAAACAAGACACATATCTTACACCACGTAAAAAACTAACTTAAAATGGATCAGACCTGAATATAAAATCTAAATGATAAAGATCATTGAAGAAAAATTAGAATACTAGGAGCCCTTATACATGGCATGAATAGTATACAAACCATAACTAACAATGCACAAACACCATACACACACACACAATACTATACTAAAGAAAAATAAAATCATTATTACACACAAAAACTTGTACGTGGATATTTATAGCCATGTTGTTCATAATAGACAAAAGGTAGATACAACCCAACTATCTATAAATGGTTGATTGAATAAACAAAATATGGTAGTATGATGCACTGATACATGGCACAACATGGGTGAATCTTGAAAATATGCTAAATTAAAGAAGCCAGTGACAAAAGACTGTATATTACTCCTTTTATATTAAATATATAGAATAGGCACATCTATAGGGACAGAAGGTAGTGCAAATGGTTTTCATTGTGCTCATGAGAAACCTTTCCATAGATTGAGGCAGTTGTTGGGCAGAACAAGGGGATACTGATTGGTTTAAAGTCAGGAAAGGTGTGCGTCAGGGTTGTATTCTTTTACCATACCTGTTTAATCTGTATGCTGAGGAAATAATCTGAGAAGCTGGACTATATGAGGAAGAATGGGGCGTCAGGACTGGAGGAAGACTCATTAACAACCTGCGTTATGCAGATGACACAACCTTGCTTGCTGAAAGTGAAGAGGACTTGAAGCACTTACTAATGAAGATCAAAGCCCACAGCCTTCAGTATGGATAGCACCTCAACATAAAGAAAACAAAAACCGTCATAACTGGACCAATAAGTAACATCATGATAAACGGAAATAAGATTGAAGTTGTCAAAGGATTTCATTTTCCTTGGATCCATAATGAACAGCCATGGAAGCAGCAGTCAAGAAATCAAAGGATGCATTGCACTAGGTAAATCTGCTGCAAAGGACCTCTTCAAAGTGTTGAAAAGGAAAGATGTCACCTTGAGGACTGTGTAGTGCCTGACCCAAGGCATGGTATTTTCAATCACATCATATGGATGTGAAATCTGGACAGTGAATAAGGAAGACCAAAGAAGAATTGATGCCTTTGAATTGTGGTATTGCTGAAGAATATTGAATATACCATGGACTGCCAAAAGAACGAACAAATCTGTCTTGGAAGAAGTAAAACCAGAATGCTCCTTAGAAGCAAGGATGGCCAAGACTGCATCTTACAAACCTTGGACATGTATCAGGAGGGATCAGTCCCTGGAGAAGGACATCATGCTTGGCAACTAACAGGGTCAGTGGAAAAGAGGAAGGCCCTCAAGGAGGTGGATTGACACAGTGGCTGCAACAATGAGCTCAAGCATAGCAATGATTGTAAGGATGGCACAGGACAGGGCAGTGTTTTGTTCTGATGTGCATAGGGTCGCTATGATTCGGAACCGAATTGGTGGCACCTAATAACAACAACTAAAGCTAAAGTTTCTTGTTTCTAACCCATGCCTTGTCTCTGCAGAAGAAAGGCCTGGCAATCTGCTTCTATAACAATTACAGCCAAGAAAACCCAACTCTGCACAGTTCTACTTTGAAATATTTGTGATTGTCAGGAGTCAGAATCCACACAATAGGGACAGAAAGTGGTTACTTTGAGCTGGGTGTGGGGATGGAACAATTGGTAGTTGAAATGTACATGTTTCTTTTTAACATGATTAAAATGACTCTAAAGTGGAACTGATAATATTTGTAGAGTCCTTGGGTGGTACAAATCTCTAATGTACTTGCTAACCATAAGGTTAACAATTTGTGTTCACCCTAGAGGTATGCGGGAAGAAGGGCTTTGTGATCTACTTCCAAAATATCAGCCATTGAAATCCCTATGGTGTCCTCTGACATACATGGGGTTGTGCTGAGTTGGGATGAGTGTTAGAGTACTGGTTTTGTCATGGCTGCACACATCTCTGAATATATTTAAAAAACTGAAATGTTCTTTATATATGAAATGTATAAATTACATCTCAATAACACTGCTAAAAATCAGTTGCACGTGTTTGTGTAGTTTTATTTCAAGGTCCTCTGTGCTGTTGTTTTGATTAGTGTACCCCGTCCTTCACAGATACCACACTGTTTGATTACTGTAGCTATTTAGGGAGCCTTGACTTTTGGATGTCACCACCCATTTGTCATCTTGTTGTATTATTACCTCATAAGCAATTTTGTTTTTCTTTCAAAAACAGCTGCAAATAGGGAAGTGTATACATCGGGGCCATTTGGACAGCTCAGTACACCTAAGGAAGCTTTGATGACAAAGGACATTTCTTCTCTGGTCTAACTTGCCTGTTGCTATTGATGCGTGCCTTTGAGTTGATTCTAATGTACGATGACCCCATGTGGTGGAGCAGAGCCGACCATAGGGATTCCTAGGCTGTAATCTGTATGGGAACAGATCTCCAGGACTTTTCTCCTGCAGAGCGGCTCTTGGGTTCAAATCGCCAGCCTTTTGTTTAGGCTCTGAGCACTTAGTGATCTATGTGTCAAAGATATTCTTGAGATTGTTCTAACTTCATGTGGGATGTGCTCAAGGTCATACTTTGGCTCTCACGGACTTGTTCTAATTTTCTTCACCTTCAATTTTGACTTATATGTATATATGAAGTAAGCCTTCCTAGCCCTGAACAGAGAATGTCTACTTAGTCCTTTTCTGATTTCTCTTAATCATAATTTACAATTTTATGTGTATAATCTTTCACTTTTCTGGTTAAATATATTCCTAGATACTTTAGTCTCTTAGATGCTATCATAAATGCTAGTTGCTTTATTTTTCCCCTTGCTGATACTGATGTGTAGAAACCTGAGTGATCTGTGTATATTGACAATGAACCCTGATACTTTGGTAAATTAATTTACTAGGTCTAATAGCTGTTGGGGTTTTTATGTACAGAATCCTATCTGTTTTCTTTCCTTCTCCATTTAAATACTTGTTTTTTGGTAGCCTAAAAGTCATTTGTATCTCCAGAATAATTTCAGATGATCACTGGTGATAGTGGATCTACCTGTAGTTACAACAGAATTCCCCTCCCCACCCGCCGCTGCAAAATATATATTGTAAATCCTAACCTCTGTAAGTTCTAAGGAAACCCTGGAGGCACAGTGGTTAAGAGCTACGGCTGCTAACCAAAAGGTTGGTGGTTCGAATCTACCGGGTGCTTCTCAGAAACCCTATGAGGCAGTCCTACTCTGTCCTATAAGTTCGCTATGAGTCAGAATCTAGTTGATGGCAAAGAGTTTGGGATTCTATAAATCTTAACCTCCATAATCCCATTTGGGAATGGGTTTTCTTTGTTATGTTAATGAGGAAGTGTGTCAGGTGTGCCTTAATTCAATCTCTTCTGATATACAATAGAGCCAGGAAGTAGAGGAAACACTGGAGGCATAGTGGTTAAGAGCTGCTACAGGAAAGTTCAGCATCTTGGATTCACCAGGCGCTCCTTGGAAACTCTGTGGGGCAGTTCTACTCTGTCCTATAGGGTTGCTATGAGTCAGAATCGACTGGACGGCAATGGGTTTGGGTTTTTTGTTTCAAAGGAAGTAGAGATGGGAGAAGTTAAATGCCATGCCACATGTAGATCACTGATGAGTAGAAAAGAGGCTAGGACACTCCCCTAGAAAACCCAGAGACAGGAAGCCTTCCACTACGTGGCACCCTGAATTTCTCACTCCCACCCTGCTTATTTTGAGAAAATACATTTCTGTTAATTAAACCCACCCTCTCATGTCATTTCTGTTATAGCAGCACTAGATATCTGAAACACTTGCCTTGCTCCTTGTCTTAAAAAGAAAAATATCAGTCTTTCTCCACTGAGCAGTATTTTTTTTTAAGCCTTTATTATATCGAGAAACTTCTCTTCTAATCCTATATTATTCAGTGTTTTTTAACATGGAAGAGTATTAAATTCCGTCAAGTGCCTTCTCTGTATCAGTTGAGATGATCCTGTGTTTCTTTTATTTTGCCCTATTAATGTTTGTTTTTTGTCATTTATTTCCTCCAATAATACCTTGTTTTGTGCTAAGCTGATTTTTTAAAGCTATTTTGATTCCCTTCGCCTTTCCTTTTATGTATATCTTTAGATACTTTTTGTGGCAACCTTAGAATTACATTTAACATCAAAACTTAAAACAATTTAGTTAGTATTGTTACTCACTTAACTTCAAAAGCATACAAAGCCTTGTTCCTATGCAGAACTATCCTGTCCCTCTTTTTTTTATTTTTACTGTTATCACAAATTACACTTTTATACATTGTGTGCCCATTAACTTACAATTTTATTTTTATTCCAGCATTTTAAATATGCTATCTAACTCTCTTCTTGCCTCTTTGGCTTTTGGTGAGAAATTGGATTTTAATTTTATTAAGATCCTTTGTAAGATGATTCACTTTTGTCTTACTGCTTTTAGAAGTCTCTCTTAAACTTTGCGTTTTTTCTTATTGTGCTTTAAGTGAAAGTTTACACTTGAAGTCAGTCTTTCATACAAAAACTCATACACACATTGTTATGTGACCCTAGTGGTTCTCGCTGTAATGTGACAGCAGCACAGTCCTCCTGTCTACCCTCTATTCACCATGTCTGTTCAGCCAGCTCCTGTCCCCTTCTGCCTTCTCATCCCCCCTCCTAACAGGAGCTGCCCATTATGTTTCATGTTTCTACTTGTGCCAAGAAGCACACTCTTCACCAGCATCATTTTATGTCTCATAGTCTAGTCTAATCTATGTCTGAAAAGTTGGCTTTGGGAATGGTTCTAGTTCTGGGCCAATGGAGAGTCCGGGGACAGGCCTCCTGGGGTCCTTCCAGTCAAGTCTGGTATTTTTACTAGAATTTGAGTTATGCACCCAACTTTTCTCCTGCGCCATCATGGACTCTCTGCTGTGTTCCCTGTCAGGTGGTCGGTGGCGGTAGCCCAGCACCATCTAGTTCTTCAGGTCTCAGGCTGATTGAGATTCTGGCTTATATGGCCCTTTCTATCTCTTGGGCTCATATTTTCCAAGGGACCTTGCTGGAAGGGCTCACCAGTCCTGATTTCTAATTTGTTCCTCTACAAAGTGGCCTTCATCAGAACATTGTCTAACTTTTCTTTTTGAAGGAAAGAAATATGATTATAACCTTAAAAGAACTCAGTAGACATTAAAATGCTGTATTATTAGAAGCTGGACTTTGCATTTTGCCTGAGGCAGACTTCTGCAGATCACAGCTAACAACACCCTCACTCTCCTCAGGTCTGGGGAAGGAAAGAACAATCAGGAAATCCACTTGTGCATTTCTTTGATGTATAAGATTTTCACTCTCCACATTCAGCTCTGGGTATACAGGGCAAGGTGTCCGGTTTCTCCTCTTGCCTCCATAATTTTGAAATGTTGCCTTGTTTTGCATTCTGCTACAAATGCCACTGGTGATGCAGCAGTTAAGTACTCGGCTCCTAACCAAAAGGCTGATAGTTCAAGCCCACCCAGCAGCTCCACAGGAGAAAAGACCTGGCGATCTGCTCCAGTAAAGATAACAGCCTTGAAGACCATATGGGGCAGCTCTATCATGCCCTGTAGTGTAGCTGTTACTTGGAATCAACTTGGCAGCACACACAACAACAACTTGAACTTCCAAGAGTTGGAAAAAAACAAAATGAAACAAACATTCCAGTGAATATTGAAATGGGTTGATTTATTCATTGGGTCAGCAATGCTCAAGGACAATCCTACATCGTAAAACAACAACTGTTTGGGCAAAGTTAATGAAACACCTGAGCACAGTGCAAAGAGAGTCACATTGTCTTTCTAGATTCAGTGTTTAGATCCTATATACATACCACAAAGATGGTATTCAGTGGAGATAATGGGAGTTTAGACCCCAAAGAACTCGAAATATGATCAGTGACAAACTTTGTATTAAAAGGGCCATTACCTTTACCATCAAGTTGATTCCAACTCATAGCAACTCTATAGCACAGAGTAGAACTGCTGTATAGGGTTTCCAAGGCTATAAGTTGTTACAGAAGCAGACCGCCACATCCTTCTCCTGTGGCTGGAACCACTGACCTTTCAGTTAGCAGCCGAGTGCTTAACCATGGTGCCACCAGGGCTCCTAGAAATGAATATTAGGAACGTAAAGTCCCCATCATGCTTACACGTGATGGGCTTTCTGAAGCGCTCAGATATATAGACCCAACTATGGTGAAACATTATTGATTACAGATTTATAAGGAAAAAAAAGAAGAACTGTAACTCAGACCTCTCTCTGCTGGCTACATGATGTATGGGCACATTCATCCACTCTGTCCTGTTCAGAGCTTTTGTCTGGAATATTAAGTTTTTCCCCTGCAATTGAGCAGTTCCAGAATTTTGTATTCTCCCAGAGTCAAATGCCTCATTCTTCTTAACTGGCTCATTAAGTCCCTCTAACGTTCCTTGTAAAATATGTTATTGCCTTACAGTTTTCTATCATAATTAACTATTAGGGTGACTTGGGAGCTCTAAGTATTCAAATTCATCGCTGCATCTGTGAATTGTATTTTGGAAAAACAGAATGTATGTAGAGAATATATATATATATACACACACACAAATGTGTGTGTGTGTGTGTGTGTGTGTGTGTATATCTACCTGGCCCCCACATATCTGTCAGTTTGTCATACTGTGGGGGCTTGTGTGTTGCTGTGATGCTGGAAGCTATGCCACCGGTGTTTAGATACCAGCAGGGTCACCCATGAAGGACAGGTTTCAGCTGAGCTTCCAGACTAAGATAGACTAAGAACAAGGACCCGGCAGTCTACTTCCGAAAAGCACTAGCCAGTGAAAGCCTTATAAATAGCAGCGCAACATTGTCTGATATAGTGCTGGAAGATGAGCCCCCCAGGTTGGAAGGCACTCAAGAGATGACTGGGGAAGAGCTGCCTCCTCAAAGTAGAGTCAGCCTTAATGACGTGGATGGAGTAAAGCTTTTGGGACCTTCATTTGCTGATGTGGCATGACTCAAAATAAGAAGAAACAGCTGCAAACTTCCATTAATAATTGGAACCTGGAATGTACAAATTATGAATCTAGGGAAATTGGAAATCATCAAAAATGAAATGGAATGCATAAACATTGATATCCTAGGCATTAGTGAGCTGAAATGGACTGGTATTGGCCATTTTGAATCAAACAATCATATATAGTCTACTATGCTGGGAATGACAACTTGAGGAGGAATGGTGTTGCATCCATTGTCAAAGAGAGCGTTTCAAGATCACACAAAGGAGGGTTATTCATGTCTATATGTACATTTCAGCATTTAAAAAATTTGTGTATTTGTCTGTGCCCTATTTTATGCAAATAATGCATGCTGTACTGTTTTTTCCCCCATGTGTCTGTCCGTTTGTCGTACTGTGGGGGCTTGTGTGTTGCTGTGATGCTGGAAGCTATGCCACCGGTGTTCAGATGCCAGCAGGGTCACCCATGGAGGACAGGTTTCAGCTGAGCTTCCAGGCTAAGGCAGACTAGGAAGAAGAACCCGGCAGTCTACTTCTGAAAAGCATTAGCCAGTGAAAACCTTATGAATAGCAGTGGAACATTGTCTGATACAGTGCTGGAAGATGAGCCCCGCAGGTTGGAAGGCACTCAAAAGATGACTGGGAAAGAGCTGCCTCCTCAAAGTAGAGTCGACCTTAAATACGTGGATGGAGTAAAGCTTTTGGGACCTTCATTTGCTGATGTGGCATGACTCCAAATGAGAAGAAACAGCTGCAAACATTCATTAATAATCAGAACCTGGAATGTACGATTCGTACGATTTGGAATGAAGAACAGAAAAGGACGATATGTCTGCTAATGAAATAAAATCACCTCTTTTTTTTTCAAACTTACATCATTAAAGTCACTAAGGAGTTACCTGATATTAATGAATGCTGTTATCCAGATTTTTTTTTTTTTTGCACGAATGCATGAAATGATGCCATATTACCAAACAGGATTTGACCCTCCAGGGGTTTGCCCTTCATTATAAAACCCTTTTTAATCTCTTCCATGAAATACTAGACAAAAGAAATCCCAAAGGAAACCGCCATATGAATACGCATAGGACAAAACCCACTTACTGGATAAATTATGGACTTTGCATAATGAGTTGTTCAATAAATGGTTTAAAAGAAAAAAAAAAAAACCCACATGATCATTGTGATGGAATGTAAAGGAAAGAAGACAGGCTCTGATATCAGAGGACAGGCCATTTGTTGGATGTGAGAATTCGCCCCAGTCTCTCAACTTCACCCAACTTCAACGCCATTCCTGTAAAATGGATGTAACTCTGTAAGGGTGAAGATGAGATTACATCAGGCAGTGAGGCGTGAGTGGGCAGTGTGCACTGTGACCCATTCTGGAAACCTGCATTGTTGCACAATTTGAACCTTTCTCTTGCTCTTGTGGTATTTTCTAGATTCTTACGTTTTGTACTTATTAAGTTCAATTAATGAGGCAATGGTGTTTCCCTAGTAAAATTCTCTCCTTCCATGTGGGACACTTGGGCTCTATTCCCAGCCAGTGCACCTTATGCCCGGCTACCACCTGTCTGTCAGTGGAGGCTTGTGTATGGCTACAATGCTGAACGGGTTTCAGCGGAGCTTACAGACTAAGACAGACGAGGAAGAAATGCCTGGCAATCAATCTACTTCTGAAAATCAGCCAGTGAAAAACCTCTGGAGCACAATGGTCCGATCCACAACAGATCATGGGGATGGCCGTTAGTCGGGGTCAACTCTCCAGCAGCTAACAACAATACCACATTGAGTATTGTATTTCACTGTCCTGCTAGTACTAGATACTTGGCGAAGATGCTTATCTCATGCCTGGATGGCTCGTATTTGATAATGTTCTTTACCCTCCAGGAATGGACTGGTGAAATCTAAGTAGTCCATTCCAGGGTCAGTCATCAGGGCGTGCTTCTTGCTGTAAGGGTCTGCAGGAAACCCAGGTAGCAGGTTAGGGCAGCTAGGACACAGAGGACTTACACTGAACAAGATGTTGTTAGTTGCTATATCAGCGGCTCCAACTTATGGCAGCCCTTGTACAACAGAACGAAACATTGCCTGGTTCTGTGCCGTCTTCTAAAGGATCATTGGGGGCTCAGTAGTTAAGCACTTGGCTGCTAACTGACAGGTCAGCAGTTCAAACCCACAGAGCGGTTCCTTGGGAGAAAAGACCTGGCAATCTGCTTCTGTAGAGATTACAGCCTAGGAGAACCTGTGGGGCAGTTCTGCTCTGTCTCACATGGGGTCGCCATGAACGGAAATTGACTGGAGGGCAATGGGTTTGTTCTGGCGCCGTCTTCATGATGGGTGATAGGTTGCAGTTCACTGTGGTGGCTATTCTGTCTTTCCATCTCATGGATGGTTTCTCTCGTTTTTACTGACCCTCTACTTTACCAAATATGGTGTTTCTTTCTAGTGATTGACCTTTCCTGGTGGTGTCTCCAAAGTAAGCGAGACAAAGTCTTGCCATTCTTGCTGGCCTTAAAAAAATGAATAAACATTGTGTAGTGAAGTACTACCAATACGTATATCTGTTTGATATTAGAAAATTCCATTAATTTTTTTTACTTCTCAAAGTTTAAAAAAAATTAAAAACAAAAATTCTGAAATGAAGATGTTCTTTGCTAAAGAATAAAACCCTGGAAATATGGTAATTCTATTACTGATCCCTTAAAATTATAAAGGTTACGGTTCTCCCATTATGCTTTAGTTGATGTTTAGATTTTTCTTAACATTTTTCTTGCATTGTGTTCAGACAGGGTGATGGTTGGGGCTGATTAGTATTCGCTGGTCTTTCTTGAAGAATGAGCTCTGTGGTTTCCATTTGATATTTCGGGATAGATTCCACCTGAAAGAGGAAGACATGGTCAGGTATTCAAGGAGCAGCAGAAATGGCTAAATAAAACCCCTACTCTCATCCCTCTGATGATTCAATTCCACTGTGTTTAGATTAGTAAAAAGTTAAGCTTTTGTCCCTAACACACATGAATTAAATCTCCAAAGTTCTCAAATAAATTTGTTCAAGATGTGTTGGGAAAATACAGGCCCATTTATATCATGTGAAGTGTAGTTGATTTTATTTGTTTAAAAGCCACAATAAAAAATAGACAACATCTTGGAACCGGTAGGAGCAAGCATAAATGTGTCTGTTCATGAGCAAAGCAAGCTGAACACTGATCTCTAAGCCCCATGAGGTCAGGGAGAGTTTCTGTCTTGTTCTCTTCTGCACACAAAGCGTTGGCCTTGTAGATGAAGAAATGCTGAAATCAGTGAATAAACTCATCCAACACAGTGGAGACCATCCAAGCAATTCAGTTCAGGAGCTCCAGACCCTAATATCAGAGTCCCCGCCAGCATTTCAATACCCATTGCCAAGGAATAAATGCCTTGCGATATTACTGAATTTGAAAATTATTAGTAGTTTCAAATCTCGTTCACTCTGAACAATACTAGAACAGCTCGGTATCTATTAAGGCCGTTCACTCTGATAATAAATCACAGACGATAAAAACCACAGTCTGTAATGTGTCAGAGTGAACCTGATAAAATTCAACATCTATTCTGACTCAAAAATATGTAATACAATAGGATGATAGTTTGACTATAGAAGAAATAAGTATTTTCAGCCAAGAACCAGCACCTTAATTAATATGGAAATCTTAGAAAAATTCCTGTTAATGTCAGGTGTAAGGTAAGAACGCCTTCGGCCATTGCTGTGGCTTCACATTTTTCTGAAATTGCTAGTCAATTCAGCTGGACAAAAGGAAGAAAGAAGAAGGACAATTATTGAGGATATGAATGTATATGTGAAAAAATAATCAAGAGTATTATGTGAATCCTGTTAGAAACAAGAAGGCAACGTACTAATTTTACACATATAATGAACTCTGTTGTGTGCTCGTGGCAACCTGAAGTACAACAGGACAAAACGCTGCCTGGTCCTGCACCATCTCCATGATCGTTGGTGTGTCTGTGTCTGTCGTTGAGGCCTTTGTGTCAACTCCTCTCATTGAGGGTTTTCTCTCATTTTTGCTGACCCTCGTCTTCACCAAACGTAACGTCTTTTTCTAGCAATTGGTCTTTCCTGACGACATGTCCAAATTTAGCAAGGCGAAGTCCTGCCATCCTCACTTCTAAGGAGCATTCTGTTTGTACACTTTCTAATATATATATATATGCAAAGCAGTCCTAGAGCATGTATATAGATATAGATATGACCTCTGGTGATGCAGTAGTTAAGCGCTCATTTGCTAACTGAAAGGTCAGCAGTTTAAACCCACCAAGCTGCTCCGAGGGAGAAAGATGTGACTCTCTGCTTCTGTGAAGATTTACAGCCTTAGAAACCTATGGGGCAATTCTATTGTATCCTATAGAGCTGTAGCATTGCTAAGGGAGTGCAGGGGTGTGGATCACGCAAGGTGACACCGTCAGAGGGGGTGACACCAAAATGACTCTCTATAAAATATCCTGTAGTTGGTTATCATGACAAAACATTTTTCATCAGCCAAGCTTACAGGTGTCAATGTACCTACAAGGCTGCAACTCCATGCTGACTTACTTTTTGAACCTTCTAATGCACTCTGTTCAGAGCTGTCATTATTACCCAATTATACTTTGAACTGGAAACCCTGGTGGTGCCGTGGTTAAGAGCTATGGCTGCTAACTCAAAGGTCGGCAGTTGGAATCTACCAGGCGCTCCTTGGAAACTCTATGGTACATCTCTACTCTGTCCTATAGAGTCGCTAGGAGTTAGAACGCACTTGAAGGCAGTGGGTTTACAAGTGGTTTCATCTGTACGTGCTCTTGTATTCTTTGCTGCCGGTGTTTTTACAGTCACTGATTTTGTCAAATTTCCCAGGGTTTTAGCTACAATATTGTGGTAATTCGTATTTGTGAACCTATGTCAATAACTTTTTTGAGAATGAAGTAGTAATTAAAGGAAAAGAAGGAGTGATATATGGGAATTACGATTTACAAGTAACATTAGTACAAAAGCATGACTAAGGATTCTGCATGACCAGGTACAGGAGGAGGTCCATGGGGCAGGGGAGGTGACACCATGAGTTACAGCACTGGGTGAGCCCAACCCTAGTGACGCCACTGCTAAAGGGTGGCTATGAGTTGGAATAGACTCGACAGCAATGGATTTGGTGTTCTTTGTTTGAGGTATATATATACATACATATATCTATATGGAGCCCTGGTGGCACAACGGTTAAGCGCTCAGCTGTGACCAAAAGGTAAGTATTTTGGACCAGCCCAGCCACTCTGAGGGAGAAAATACCTGCCAGTCTGTACTTGTAAATATTACAGCAGAGAAAACACTATGGGGCAGTTGTATACAGTCACTATGAGTTGGAATCAACTAGATGGCCCACAACAACAATATACGTATGTGTATACGCATTTATAATATGATGCTATACAAGTTCATAGGTATTAAGTTTATCTGGAAAAACAAATATGAGAATTACTTTTAAAATTTCTAAAAAAGATAAGTAAGAAGGCGAGGCTAGGCCACTTGATGTTGAAACATGGTATCCAGTAATGTTTATAAAAGTTGAGTATGGGTTCATGAAAAAACCAGAAAACAAAACCTGTTGCCGTCAAGTGGATTCCAAGTTATTGTGACCATATAGCAGCTCTATATACAAAGTAGAACTGAGTATGGTTTTCTTGGATGTAATCTTTACAGAAGCAGGTTGCCAGGCCTTTCTTCTGTGAAGCCACTGGGAGGGCTCAAACTGTTAACCTTTAAGTTAGCAGCTGCTCACAAATTGCTTGCACAACCCAGGCTCCCATGGTGGGAGTCTAATGTTCTGTTAAAACCAAAACCAAACCCGTTGTCGTCGAGTCGATTCTAACTCACAGTGACCCTAGAGGACACAGAAGAACTGCCCCATAGAGTCTCCAAGGAGCAGCTGGTGGATTTGCACCGCCAACCTTTTGGTTAGCAGCCCAGCTCTTAACCACTGTGCCACCAGGGCTCCCCATGAAAAGATAGATCAATTGTCCTTATTGTTAGGTATCATCAAAGTGGCTCTGACTCATGACAACTCGATGCATAACAGAAGGAAACATTACCAAGTCCTCTGCCCTCCTCACAATCTTTGATTTGTTTGAGCTTATTCCTACATGAATAGACAGATTAATAGGAGAACATAAAATCATGAAATTGCCCCAGTACATATGAAAAGTTTTTTTTAATAAAAACAGCATTTCAAACCAATGTCAAACACACAAATCTCCCTGCGTATGGCATTGGGTCAATTAACTGAAGGTTTGAGGGGAAAAACAAAGACGAATATCTATCTCAGTCCTTCTAACAAAATAAATTGTACGTGTTTCAAAAATTAAAGTTCAAAAGGGTAAAAAGCACAGACTAGCAGAGGTCGGAAAATATTTCTTGAACAATCTCAGGGTATACAAGGCATTTCTAGCAAATCAGAAAGCAGGAAACTGTAAAGATTTATAAATTTGATGATATAGAAAAAATTCCTGTCCAAATAGCAGGGGAAGGCAAGAGAATAAAATAAGGCAAAACATCATATGCGAAGCCTTAATATGCCTGATGTTTACATAGTTTTTATAAGTTAATAAGGGGACAAGAATCCAACAGGGGGAAAAATGGACGAAGGATGTGAACAGATATTTTTACAAAAAGAGAAAAGTATATATATAGATACAGTTTGCTTATAGACGGATGAAAGGTTGCTCAGCCACGTTCATAATATTAAAAGGAAAATTAAAATAGTGAAAAAAAGTACTTTTAACCTGTTTTTCTTTGACAAAGCTCAAAAGATCTGAAAATAAATAATGTTTCTAAAAATGTGGGAAAAAGAGGTTCACTTGTAGAGGATACTGGTGGGGATGTAAACTGGTGCAACCTCTTTGGAAGGAAACTTGATCTAGCAATTCCAAATCTAAGTATGTATGCTACACGTCCATTCAAATACAGGCATGATGTCCAACAGACAAAAGTATTCTTTCCAGCGTTGTTCATAAAGGAAAAGACTAGGAACAAACCTCATGGCCGTAACTGGGGACTAGTTACATCAGCTATACTACACAGCATAAATAGGATTGTTTTGATGCTATCATCTATGCGTGTGCAACAGTGAGCTGAAAGAAAAAAAAGCTACAAAATAATGTATATAAATGTGCATAAATATCTAACATTTGTGAAAAAAGACGATGCTGCATATATGTATATTTATTCGTTGCCATCAAGTCCAATCCGATTCATAGCGACCCCAAAGGACAGAGTAGAACTGCCCCATAGAGTTTCCAAGGAGCGGCTGGTAGATTCCAACTGCCGACTTTTTGGTTACCAGCCAAAGGCTTATTAACCACTGTGTCACCAGGGCCTCATATATATGTATAGGTATAGGTGTAAGGAAAAGAGGAAGATGCTTAACGAAGTGGATTGACACAGTGATTACAACAATAAGCTCAAGCATAACGATGATTGTAAGGATGGCTCAGGACCAGGCAGTGTTTTGTTCTTTTGTGCGTACGGTCACTATGAGGCGGAACCGACTCAACGGCACCTAACAACAACAACAAAGGTATAGGTATAGGACTGAGGTATGTCCCACCCAAACCATGGTGTTTTCAGTCACCTCATAAGCATGTGGAAGCTGAACAATGAATAAGGAAGACCTAAGAAGAATTGACACCTTTGAATAATGATGTTGGGGAGGAATATTAAATATACCACGTACTGCCAGAAGAACGAACAAATCCATCTTGGAAGAAGTACATCCAGGATGCTCCTTAGAAGCAAGAATGGCAAGACTTCATCTCATATAGTTTGGGCATGTTATCAGGAGAGATCAATCCGTGGAGAAGGACATCATGCTTAGTAAAGTACTGGGTCAGATAAAAAAAGGAAGACAATCAACGAGATGGATTGACACAGTGGCTGCAACAATGGGCTCAAACAAGCATAGCAACAATCTTGAGGATGGCACTGGACCCAGCAGTGTTTTGTTCTGTTGTACATAGGGTCGCTATGAGTGAGAACTGCCTCAATGGCACCTAACAACAGGAACAACATGTATATATATGTATGCGTGTATGTTGTAAATGGCAACTCCATGTACAAATGAATGAAACAATGCCCAGTCCTGCGCCATCTTGGTGATCATCAGTATGTATGCTCGAGTTCATTGTTACAGCCACTGTATTTTTGTATCGGACAGCATTCTGTTGTGATCCATGGGATTTTCCTTGGCTGTTTTTCAGAAGCAGACCGTCAGGTCTTTCTTCCTAGTCTGTCTGAGTCTGGAAGCTCCACCGAAACCTGTCCACCGTGGGTGACCCTGCTGGTATTTGAAATACTGGTGGCATAGCTTCCAGCATCACAGCAACATGCCAGCCACCACAGTAAGACAAACAGACAAGTGGTGGATATGTATACATACACATCCACAAAAATACACACCTACAAACACATGTACACACAATAAGAATGTACGAATAATATGAAAATAGTTCTTGGTATAAGACAGAGTTTTATTCTTCATTGCATATCTCTTTTTCCTTTTGAGTCCCCCCACCCCACGTATGTGTATTGCTTTTGTTTTTCTAACTAAAAAGCAAGTTAAAAAAAAAACAAACTAAACGAAAGCCCAACATTTAAATAAAAGATATTCAAGTCACCTTACTCCTATTATTATTCTGTTTTACATCTTTTTACTCAAAGTTACTCTCTTTGGAGAGCCAAACAAAAGCTGACAACCTCTGAGTTTTTTTTTTTTTTCTCTTGCACATAAAAACAGATTACTTGCTGGATATAAACTAAAATTAATCTCAGTTTTGTCCTGAGTGCATTCATAATTTAAGATTTCTGCGACAAATTGGAAGACGTACTGGGAATTTGCTGAGCCTTAGGCTCACGTGCAGGGCTATCAGTTACTGTTGTGCATTGGATGTCCTGACATCTAGGTCAATAATAAGAGGAGTACCTTTTGAGAGAATGCTAGTTAAGCTACCCTTTCCTGACGTTCTTGTTTATCTCTTTCTCTTCCCATTGATGATCTATTTTTGCTTTATCTTTCCCATCCCATGATCATCTCCCTGAGCGTAGCGCCATAGCCAGCCTGTTGTCCTTGTTGTCATCAGTCACTGTCAAGTGGATTCCGACTCATGGCGACCCCATATGTGCAGAATAGAGCTGAGCTGCTCCATAGGTTTTCAAGGCTGTGACCTTTTGGGAGCAGATCCCAGGCCTGCTTCCAAGACACCTCTGAGTGGGTTTGAATAGCCAACCTTTGGGCTAATAGTTGATCACTGAGTTGTTTTCACAACCCAGGGACTCCTATAGCCAGTCCCCACCTAGTACTTTTGGGTATGTAATAGTTAATAAACATTTCCTTAATGATTAAAAAATAAATACATAAAACAATATTCTTGGTAATAATGATTGTTGTCATTAGTTGCTGTTGAGTTGGCTCCAATTCATAGTGACCCCATGCAGAATATAGTAAAACGTAGCCTTGTCCGGCGTTATATCACGACCACTGGTATGTTTGAGGTCATTGTTATAGCCACTGTGTATTTTGAGTGCCTTCCAATCTAGGGGGTTCATCTTCCAGCACTATATCAAACTATATTCTGTTACGGTCCTTGAGATTTTCACTGGGCTGCTTTTCTTTAGCAGGTCACCAGGTCTTCTTTCCTAGTCTGTCCTAATCTGGAAGTGTTGTTGAAATCTGTCTACCACGGGTGACCCTGCCTGTGTTTGAAATACTTGCTAGCATAGCTTCAAGCGTCACAGCAACGCTCAAACCACCAAAATAAGACAGACTGACAGACGGGTGGAGGAATAATGATTCCTGTTAAAAACCCATTGCCATCGAGTCGATTCTGCCTTATAGTGACCTTATAGACAGAGTAGAACTGCCACCATAGGGTTTCCAGTTTCCAAGGAGTGGCTGGTAGATTTGAGCTGCCGACGTTTTGGTTAGCAGCCATAGCTTGCCGCGTAGCTCTTAACCACTGCGCCACCAGGGCTCTGCAATAAAGGTTAGGAAGGGCTAAAATTAAAACTCAGCACTAGTTTGCAGGATTTTAGTAGTCCATGAAAAGATCACCTCTGTCTACTTTGGGTTCTGTGAAGACAGGCACTACAGAAATACAAAATAGTATTACCTCTGTCACTACAGCACCAACCTGTCAAACAGGCATCCCCACCACGCTCCTTGGGTACTAGACAGTCACTTAAAAGCGGCCACTTCCTGCCTGCCCTCCCTCTCCAAATACAGAGCCTTATGTCATAGCATTAAATGTCTGTGTGTTTTTAATACACTGACTCCATAAAGAGGCTCTGCTGATTGGGAAATTATAGAATTAAACCACCACACATGTCACTGGAATCTACATCAACTGCAGGCATGTGTGTGGCCTTTTTGCTGATGACATTCCCTGTGTGATTATTTTTAGAGTTCAGCAGCACTTGTTGGCTATGCCAAAACCAAGTGAGTGACAAATAGAAAGGTTGAAAATGCAGCCTAGTCAGGGATGAGGACGGTTTAGGCTCTGTGACAGTTCCATGTGTCTTGTATTTAGGTCATCTGTCACAATCACAAATCAGGTGACCTATTTCGCCTACATTTGGGTGATGGACAGTGGATGTCAGCTCATCCACGTGCGGCTGGATGATGAAGAAGGGAGAAGAGATTCAGGCAAAGCTTGGACGCGGGAGCAGAGTGGAACATCCTGGTATCGGAGACCAGATAGTCATGGCAGATAAGGTTGGATAATTCCATCGGCTCATGAGGACATTCAGGGTTAGGGAACTGGATTCTTCTTTTTTGTCCCTTTTGGTTTTGTTCTTATGGTTTTTTGTTATCAGAGACTTTTAAGAGCAGCACAGCAATGGTTCTCAGGAACCTACCCTTGCGGTGTGAGGCAGTGGTGATTCAGCAGTAAAACTGTCCCCCTTCCACATGGGAGACCCTGGTTTGATTCCTGGCTGATGCATCTCACTCACAGCCACCACTGGTCTGTCGGTGAAGGCTTGCGTGTTGCTAGGGAGCTAAACAGGTTTCAGCAGAGCTTCCAGACTAAGACAGACTAGGAAGAAAGGCCTGGAAATCTACTTCTGAAAATCAGCCAATGAGAAGCCTAATGATCACAAGGGTGTGATCCATGACTGATCATGAGGATGGCACAGGACCACGGGGACAGTGTCATTCCTTTGTGCATGGAGTCGCCATGAGTCAGGGGTAACAGAGGTCCCACGATAGCACTTTCAACATGAATTCAATTAGCACCCTTATCAGACTTGAAAACCAAGTTTGTTCTCACTTGAATTGAAGATATTACTAATAAAACCAAAAAAACCAAACCGGTTACCATCAAGTCGCTTCCAACTCATAGTGACTCTATAGGACAGAGTAGAACTGCCCTGTAGGGTTTCCGAGGAGCGGTTGCTGGATTTGAACTGCCCACAATTTGGTTAGTAGCCATAGCTCTTAACCATTACGCTACCAGGGCTCCATGTTACCAACAGGCAGTAACAAAATCTGTTTTATAAGAATCTCCAACCCATAAGTTTCCCACTCTCAGCTTGGTTGTTGCTGTTACTGTTGCCGTTGAGTTGATTCCATTTCATGTTGACCTGACATAACAGAGTGAAACTGCCCCACCGGGTTTCCTAGGCTGTAATCTTGACTTGGTAGTTTGTGATTAATTACCTGCTCAGAGCAAATTAGGTAATCTCACTAATACTAATTCAGCAACAGGAAAAAACAGAGAAATTCTAGAGTTTTGTCTCCATCTGCACTAGGGGACTAGGTTAGTATAGTTAAGCATTTTGATAGGTTTGAGGGATAAAATCAAAGGTCATTGTCTTAGGCTGGGTTCTCTGGAGAAGCAAAAGCAGTCACTGTCCATATACATGCAGAAAGAGATTTATGTCAAGGAGATGGCTCATGCGGTTGTAGAGGCTGGAAAGTCCCAAGTCTGTGGGTCAAGCTGGAGGATTCTCCTGACTTACACAGCTGCAGACTCTGGTGAAGCCAAGATCAGCCGGTCAGAGAGCAGGCCTCTGGCTCACAGCCTGTGAAGATCAACGAATCCGAAGATGGGCAGGTAAGCCGCTGGTTCAAGTCCCCAGAATCAAGGTCAGATGAAGAGGAGCCAGCTGCAGGATCCAGAGTGAGCAAATGCCAGGGAGCCTTGACATCTGTCTATGTTGGATGCAGGCCACATGCCCAGGGAAACTCTCTTTCAACTGTTGGCTACTCACACCAGATCCTATCATCGAGGTGATCACATTATATTAGTTCTCATCATGGAGGTGATTACATCATCACACGACTGCCAAACTACATCGTATCTGCCAAACCACTGAGAATCATGGCTCAGCCAAGTTGATACACAACCTTAACCATCGCAGTCAATATACATCCTTTTAATATTTTTATAGAGAAAAACTTACATCATTTGTGCCAACGAGAGATAAATCACTGGAGTGTAAAATCCTTAACAATTTTAAATCCTCAAATTTTTTCTCCATGTGAAAAGTGTCTCTTAAATTTATAAAATGATTTAAAAAAAATTCTGGTCATACTTCTTCAGGAATTTTTTTCCCCCTCTGAGACTTTAAAGCAAAAAACCAAACCCATTGGCCATGGAGTTAATTCTGACTCATGGCGACTCCATGTGTTATAGAGTAGAATTGATCTACAGGATTTTCTATGCTATAGTCTTCATGGAAGCAGATCTCCCAGTCTTTCTTCTGAGCTGCTGCAAATCACAAACCTTCAGGTTAAAAGTCAAGCACAGTAATTGTTTTTGTCACCCAGGGACTTCCTGAGCCTTTAAGAATGGGTTATTAACTAGAAGAATAAAGAAAGAGCATAGTGTGATGTCTTGGTTATCTAGTGCTGCTATAACAGAAATACCACAAGTGGATGGCTTTAACAAACAGAAATTTATTGTCTCACAGTTTGGTAGGCTAGAAGGCCAACCTCAGGGCACCAGTTCCAGGGGAAGGCTTTCTCTCTGTCAGCTCTGGAAGAAGGTCTCTGTCATCAATCTTCCCCTGATCTAGGATCTTCTCAGTGCAGGGAACTTGGGTTCAAAGGATGCTTGTTCTTCTCCTGGCTCTTGTTTCTTGGTTGTCTGGGTTCCCTGTGTCTCTCTACTTGCTTCTCTGTTTTATCTCTCAAAAGAGATTGGCTTAAGACGCAATCTAATCTTGTAGATCTCATCAGCGTAACTTCCGCTAAGTGTGTGGTTGATAGGAATTGACTTTAGGCCTTTCGCTTTTTCTTTTGAAAGCAAATTTACTTTATCAGCAAATGTCTCAGGACCCCTCTGTCTGATAGAACCCCAACTCCAGGTCACCATATTTTTTCCTCATGTTATATTCAAAACAGCCTTCAAGTCTTGGATTTGATGAGGCAGCCTTTTCACTACTATCTTAGTTATTTAGTGCTGCTATTACAGAAATACCACAAGTGGGTGGCTTTAAGAAAGAGAAATTAATGTTTTTACAGATTAGGAGGATAGAAGTCTGAATTTAGGGTGCCAGCTCCAGGGGAAGGCTTTCTTTCTCTGTCAGCTCTGGGGGAAGGTCCTTGTTATCAATCTTCCCCTGGTCTAGGAACTTCTCAGCACAGGGACCCAGGGGCCAAAGGACACACTCTGCTCCTGGCTCTTGTTTCTTGGTGGTATAACGTCCCCCTGTCTCTCTGCTCACTTCTGTCTTTTGTGCCTCAAAAGAGACTGATTTAAGACACAACTTGATCTTGTAGATTGAGTCCTACCTCATTAACATGGCTGCTTCTAACCCTGCCTCATTAACATCATAGAGATTAGGATTTACAACACATAGGAAAAACAAAATGGTGGACCATCACACAATACTGCGAGTCATGGCCTAGCAAGGCTGACATGCATTTTGGGGGATACAGTTTAATCCATGACAACTGTGTAACCCCAAATGCCTCTTTCTTGGTTTGCAGGAACCTTGGAGGTAAGTTAAATCCTGTGTATAGACTCAATTATGTACGCACTGTAAGATAAGGCTCTTTTTGCTTTCTGAGGGAATTGTTCATAAAGTTGGTGGCAATAACAACTCCTTTCTTCTCAGGGCAGGTTTACATCTTAGTGTTCCATGTAATGCACCGAGGAGAAGTGCCAATGGCAGCAGCTGAACACCCCATGAGCTGGAGAATTGGAGGCACTAGTGTCATAATCCCGATCGCTGTACAATATAGGTATAGGGGAGGCTTTCTGGAAAATGTTTGTGGTTTTAGCTTCGGTTCTCAAAAAGTGAATTTGGACTTGAACTTGGCCATGTGGCCAAGACATTGTAGTTCAGACATAAGCTGATCCTCCCTCTGTAGATTTTACTTCACATTACGTAGTGAAAAAGCTGCCTCATTGAAACCAACACTGGTAGGCTATTCTCAACATGGTGGCGGGGAGAAATGGTGGCCTGGAGTTGCGTTTCTGTCAGGAATGTGTCTCCCTTCTCATCCCTCCATTGGCCTAGATAATGTATCCATAAAGTGTTAAGTATTTCACAGTTCACAAAAATATTTTTTCCACATGCCCCTTGTCCCATGATCTTCACAACGGATCTGCGAGGAGGCAGGTGGAACGGATATTTGTGCACTTTGCACTGGAAGAGACAGTGTTTTGGAGGTTTCACACATGGCCAATGTCATGTGTGGACGTTAAGAAGCAGCAGTGGAATTGGAGTGGGATATTCTGACCTTCAATCACATGTTCTCCCCATGATGTGACTCCGTCTCTGTTGTTGTTGTTGTTAGGTGCTGTTGCGTTGGCTCTGACTCATAGCGACCCTAGGTACAACAGAACGAAACACTGCCTGGTCCTGCACCATCCTCACAATTGTCGTTATGCTTGAGCCCATTGTTGCAGCCACTGTGTCAGTCCATCTCTTTGAGGGTCTTCCTCTTTTTTGTGACCCTCTACTTTACCAAGCAGGATGTCTTTCTCCAGAAACTGGGTTAGATGTTATATAAGAAAGCAACCATGCTTGGGAAGAGGAGCAGAAATGCAGTAATTTAGAGGAACAGAATGGTTCCAGGCTGTCTTCATAATCTTTTATGCTTGAGTCCATTGTTACAACTCTTATGCCAATCCATCTCACTTAGAATCTCCCTCGATTTCACTGACCCTCTACCAGCCCAGAGGTACTTTTCTAGCAATTGGTTTTTTCAGATGACATGTCCAAAGTAAGCAAACCAAAGTCTCTTCGTCCTCAACTCTAAGGAACTTTCTGGTTGTATTTCTCCTTAGACAGATTTGTTGGTTCTTCTGGCAGTCCATGGTATATTCAATATTCCTCACCAATACCACAATTCAAATGTATCAATTCTTATGTCCTCCTTGTATGGAATCTGTTTCTCTGTACATCTCTTTTAATGCCACTGAGCAAGTGCATGGGTTCATTGATGTACCAAGGGATGTATATTTAGGTGATACATTGACCCAGTTCTCTTGCCATTAAGACTGAAAATATTTGTTTCCTTTATTATTGGGTAACAACACTAAATTGTAGTTGTCTTGGGTACCTGGTGTTGCTATAACAGAAATACCACATGTGGATGGCTTTAATAAACAGAACTTTATTCTCTTACGGTCCGGTAGGCTAGAAGTCCAAATTCAGGGCATCGGCACCAGGGGAAGTCTTTCTCTCTCTGTCGGCTCTGGAGGACGGTCCTTGTCATTAATCTTCCCCTGGTCAAAGAGCTGCTCAGGACAGGGACCTTGGGTCCAAAGGATGAGCTCTGCTCCTGGTGCTTCTCTCTCAGTGGTGTGAAGTTCCCCCGTCTCTCTGCTCACTTCTTTCTTTTGTATCTCAGAAGAGACTGGCTTAAGACGCTGTCTAATCTTGTAGATCTCCTCAATATAACTGCCACTAATCCACTTCGTTACATCACAGTGGTAGGATTTACAGCACATAGGGGAATCACGTCAGATGACAAAATGATAGTCAATCACACGATACTGGGAATCATGACCTAGCCAAGCTGACAGATATTTGGGGAGGCACAATTCAACCCATGACAGTGGTTCTAATTTTTTTGCTGTTAGTAAATTTTCTGAAGTATTTTTTCTCCCATTTTTCTGCTTCAAAAAATCTTTGCACTCTAAAATCTGGGATATTTTTGAAATTACAAAGGGATTCCTTAGGGAATAGCTTTACTTCAAAAGTGGAATTTTAGTTTTAATTAGTTAGTTATTAACTGGTTAATTTTCAAGGCAATCTGATTCCAAAATGCCATCCAAAATATGACCTCTGTATTTTTCAGTTTTCAAGGAGACTGTTTATAGGTAAATACATTCTTATCTAGAAAAACTTGGTGGGGTTCTCTAAAAATATTGGTTGTGTCTAATTTTTATTAACACATACAACTTCTAAGCACAGTTAAGAAATTAAAAAAAAATTGTAGTTGTCTAGATATTAATTCGCCAAAGTGTCCAGTTGATGGCTATGGATTGACTTTGTATAATAAAACTCTTTTTTTCCCCAGAATTCCACAACTAGAAATATACAAATTGTCGATATTCTATACTGTTAGCATTACATAGATTTTTAATACTCATATTAGAATTATTTGCCTATGAGCCAACAGTGAGGCTGTCTCAGGTTGACCATATATTGCATGGTGACTAGTTAAAAATATTTGATAATATGATTTTCTCTTCTACATAAATCGACATTAAAAATCCAGTCCAAGAGCTGGCATAGAGCTGCCATGGACACAAAGCTATTTTTATAATAAAGATAAAACCAGCATCATTGCTTCATAATGATGTTTTGAGAATGTTCTGAATAGAACTGAACACTCCATTGTTCTAAAAAACATTGAGGTTATTAACCAAAGACAGTCAATTAACCCTTTTATGGATAAATTATTATTTTTTTGGAATTTTCTGGTGATGCAAAGTTTTTTCCACTAATGGAATGAAAGCTGAATCATTGTTTGCTGGTAGTGTTTTTTTATTTGAAAAAGTGGGATGACAATTGCAAATGGGACATATTGGTCCCATGTTCAATAAAGCACGTCACACATGTGGTACATATTGGTCCAATGGGGCATTACACATCCTGGTTACACTTCAGCCATAAAAGATCTTAATCAGCTTTCCAAAAGTACACACAAAATGTTAAATAAACATTGCACTTGCTGCACATAATTGTTATCAATTTGATTTAGAGTGGACCATATCGATCCCATGTTCCATGATGCACATCGCACATGTGGGACCTATTGGTCCCATGGCCCCGGGAGTGCTTCACACACTGCATTCCCAAATGCCAGCAATGGTACCTTCCCAATAACACAAAGGAAATAGTACACATACTTGCAAGCTTTGTCTCACTGGACAGAAGCCAAAAGACACGAAAGTTTCACACAATCACTCCTCCGGGAAGCATCCCCTCATTCGAGTGGCTCTCGGCACTCAAATGTGGTGCAAATCAACTTCCTTGTCTTTTAGGCAATCGCACCAGTATGTGCCATGACACCAGAATGTACTAAAGTGGCTCAAATGCCTAGCATTAAACGTCCAATGGTGAAAACATGTAACAGGAGCATTATCCCTTGGTCCATGAAAGGGCTAAGGAAAAATTAAAAAGGAGACTCTATTTGGATTAATGAAGAAGGGAAAAGTCTCATTTTTTGGAAATTACATGATATCTGAAGCCTGACTGAGTTGATCTATAATATTTAATGAAAGCTGACATACCCAAAGCCTTGCAGTAGTAAACTCAAAGAATCACTAAAACAGAAATGGAGAGAAGAAACTCAACATTTTCACAATTCAGCTGGGACCTTTCCTGAATTATTTAGATATGTAGGCTAAATGGCAGAAAACCCCAAAGGCTGTTGCCCATGAGTGCTGTGATTTTTTTTTCCCAAAGACAATCTTAGAATTTCTCTCATTTAGTAGATTAATTTTTAATTGAGCTGTCAGTGGTTCACATCTTCAGGGATGCCGTATGAGGGTAGGTAGTATAGAAGAGTGTTTTAAGGTGCAGATGGTAAATACCAACTCTATTACTGTGATCGTTAAGGTTGTTTGTCACCTTGGCTGGGCCGTGATTCTCAGTGGTTTGGCAGTTACGATGCAGTTTGGCAGCTGTATGAGGATGACAGCTATACACATGGACTTTGCCAAATGGAACACACAGGAATCAAATGGACTATACCTTTAGAAAGAGACGATGGAAAAGCTCAATATCATCAGTCAGAATAGAAAGAGACGATGGAAGAGCTCAATATCATCAGTCAGAACAAGTACAGGCACTGACTGTGGAACAGACAATCAACTGCTCATGTGTAAGTTCAAGCTGAAACTGAAGAAAATCATTGCAAGTCCACGAGGACCACAATACGACCTTAAGTATATCCCACCGGAATTTAGAGACATCTCAAGAATAGATTTGATGTGTTGAACACTAATGACTGTAGACCAGATGAGTTGTGGAATGACATCAAGGACAGTCATACACGAAAAAAGCAAGAGGTCATTGAAAAGACAGGACAGAAAGAAAAGACCAAGATGGGTGTCAGAGGGGACTCTGAAACTTGCTCTCCAACATTGGGCAGCTAAAGGGAAAGGAAGAAATGATGAAGTAAAACAACTGAACAGATTTCAGAGGGCAGCTCGAGAAGACAAAGCAAAGTATTATAATGACACATGCAAAGACCTGGAGATAGAAAACCAAGAGGGAAGAACATGCTCGACGTTTCTCAAGCCAAAAGAACTGAAGAAAAATTTCAGGCCTCAAGTTGCAGTAGTGAAGGATTCCATGGGGAAAATATTAAACTACGCAGGAAGCATCAAAAGAAGATGGAAGAAATACATAAAGTCATTATACCAAAAAGAATTAATGCATATTCAACGATTTCAAGAGGTGGCATGTGATCAGGAACCGATGGTACTGACAGAAGCCCAAGCTGCTCTGAAGGCATTGGCAAAAAACAAGGCTCCAAGAATTGATGGAATATCAATTGAGATGTTTCAACAAACAGATGCAGCGCTGGAGGTGCACACTTGTCTATGCCAAGAAATGTAGAAGACAGCTTCCTGGCCAACCGACTGGAAGAGATCCATATTTATGCCTATTCTCAAGAAAGGTGATCTGACCAAATGTGAAAATTATCAAACAATATCATTAATATCATGCAAGCAAATTTTTTCTGAAGACTATTCAAAAGCGGCTGCAGCAGTATATCAACAGGGAACTACCAGAAATTCAGGCCAGATTCAGAAGAGGATGTGGAACTAGGGATATCACTGTTGTTGTCAGATGGGTCCTGGCTGAAAGCAGAGAATACCAGAAGGATGTTTACCTGTGTTTCATTGACTATGCAAAGGCAATCGACTGTGTGGATCATAACAAATTATGGATAACATTGCGAAGAAAGGGAATTCCAGAACACTAAATTGTGCTCATGAGGAACCTTTACATAGATGAAGAGGCAGTTGTTTGGACAGAACAAGGGGATACTGAGTGGTTTAAAGTCAGGAAAGGTGTGCGTCAGAGTTGTATCCTTTCACCATACTTATTCAATCTGTATGCCGAGCAAAGAATCCGAGAAGCTGGACTATGTGAAGAAGAACAGGGTATCAGGATTGGAGGAAGACTCATTAACAACCTGTGATAGCAGATGATACAACCTTGCTTGCTGAAAGTGAAGAGGACTTGAAGCACTTACTGATGAAGAACAAAGACCGCAGCCTTCAGTATGGATCACACGTCAACATAAAACAAAAATCCTCACAAGTGGACCAATAAGCAACATCATGGTAAACAGAGAAAAGGTTGATGTTGGCAATGATTTCATTTTACTTGGACCCACAATCAACACCCATGGAAACAGCAGTCAAGAAAACAAAAGATACATTACATTGGGCAAATCTGCTGCAAAAGACCTCTTTGAAGTGTTGAAAAGCAAAGATGTCACCTTGAAGACTAAGGTGGGCCTGACCTAAGCCGTGGTATTTTCAATTGCATTGTGCTTGCATGTGAAAGCCGGACAATGAATGAGGAAGACCAAAGAGGAATTGAAGACTTTGAATTGTGGTGTTGGCAAAAATATTGAATATAACATGGACTGCCAAAAGAACAAACAAATCTATCTTGGAAGAAGTACAACCAGAATGCTCCTTAGAAGCAAAGATGGCGAGACTGAATCTTAAATATTTTGGACATGTTGTCAGGAGGGATCAGTCCCTGGAGAAGGACATCATGCTTGGTAAAGTACAGGGTCAGTGGAAAAGAGGAAGGCCCTCAATGAGGTGGATTGGTACAGTGGCTGGAACAATGGGCTCAAGTGTAACAATTGTAAGGATGGTGAAGGACCAGGCAGTGTGTTTGGTTCTGTTGTGCATAGAGTCGCTGTGAGTTGGAACTGACCCGACTGTACCTAACAACAGAACAACAACAATGATGATGTGATCACCTCCATGATGAGATTTGATATCAAAGATAATCTAAGAATTTCTGTCATTTATTAGATTGGTTTTTAATTGAACTATCAGTGGTTTGTGTCTTCAGGGATGCTGTATGAGGGTAAGTAGTAGAGAAAATTGTTTTAGAGTGCAGACGGTAATTACCAACTCTATTGGTGTGATGGTTAAAGTTGTGTGTCACCTTGGCTGGTCCATGACTCTCAGTGGTTTGGCAGTTATGATGTAGTTGGGCAGTCGTACGATGATGTGATCACCTCCATGATGAGATTTGATATAACGTGATCACCTCCATGGTGGGATCTGCTGTGATCAGCTGATCAGTTGAAAGGGAGTTTCCTTGGGAATGTGGCCTGCACCCAGTGTAGGTAGACTTTCTGGCAAGGCTCAAGGTTTTTGCTCACTCTGGATCCTGCAGCTACCCCATTTTTGTCTGATCTCTGGTTCTTATGACTTGAGCTAGCAGGTTACCTGCTGTCTTGCCTGCTGATCTTGGCATTCACCAGTCTCTGCAGCCTGTGAACCAGAGCCCTGCTCTCTGTCCTTTCGGTGTTGGGTTTGCCAGCCCCTGCAGCTATGTGAATCAGGAGAAGCCTGTATCCTGGCCCATTAGACTTATGATAAGATTTGGCCAATGAAAAACATTGTTTTATGAAGTCAGTGAACAATGAATGAAATGCTGTTTAAATGCTGTCAGAAGAAGAACAAGTAAGCCAAGACTAGAAGCTGGGACAGAGATGGCTCGGTCTGAATACTATGCTGTGTCTGAATGGGAGGTGTAGAGTACAGACAGAAGACTAAACTTGGGGAGTACTGCCCCAGGGGTTAAGAGCTCGGCTGCTAACCAAAAGATCAGCTGTTCAAATCTATCAGCCACTCCTTTGAAACCGTATGTCGTATAGGGTCTCTACAAGTTGGAATCGATGGCCGCAGGTGTGTGTGTGTGTCTGTGTGCGTGTATGTGTGTGTGGGCTAGTTGCTGTGAAGTCATTTCCAACTCATTGTGACCCCATGTGTTTCAGAATAGAACCACATTCCATATGGTTTTCAATAGCTGATCTTTCAGAAGTAGATTGACAAGCCTTTCTTCCTAGGTGCCTTTGTGTGGATTTGAACCACCAATCTTCTGGTTAGCAGCTATCTCAGTTATCTAGTGCTGCTACAACAGAAATACCACAAGTGAATGTCTCTAATAAAGAGAAATTTATGCTGTCATAGTCCAGGAGGCTAGAAGTTCAAATTCAGGCTTTCTCTCTCTGTCACCGTATCATAAAATAACGATTGCAAGGCCACCTAACTCTATATAACCCAGCCCCTAACTGAGGATGAAAAACACAGGGTTATTAAAATTATTCTTTATAAACATATTAGGCTATGGAGGGCCAATAACATCTTGCAGAAGTTCTTAGGCTGCCTTTCATATATGACACCTGAGCTCCCACCAGGAGGATATTTGTGGTGATCAAATAATAAACCTGGTGTTGCTCCAGAAATTTAGAGAAAGGCAGTTGGCCTCCACCTTGCACAGAAATGAATCCTGATACTCAGCTCAGCTTCTGGTAAGGAATTAACCTTGGAAGTCATCCAGGATGTAAACTCAAGTTTTATTTTGACTACAGAGTGACTGCTTCCTAGTCATCGTCACCACCATCATCACCATTACCACTGTCATCATCCCCACTACCATCGTCATCACAATCATCATCATCACCACCATCACCATCATTATCACCATCATCCTCACCTTCATCATCACCATTATCACCACCATCACCATCACTATCATCACCATCATCATCTTTATGATTACCACCATTATGACCACCATTACCATCATCGTTACCATCATCAGTGCCATCATCATGACCTTCATCACCATCACCATTATCACAGCCATCACTATCATCATCACCACCATCATTATCACCATCATCATCACCACCACCAACTTCATCACCATTACCATTATCACCACCATCACCATCATCATTGTTACCATCATCACTGCCGTCATCATGACCTCCATCACCATCACCATTCTCACAACCATCACCATCATCACCATCATTTCCACCATCATCATCACCATCATCAACACCATCAATATCATCATCACCAATATCATTGTCATCAACACTTCCACCATCACTCGTCTGATCTTTCCTGTTGAGAAAGCATTTTCATGTGATTTCTTGTTAGATGTAAATGGCGTGGCTGATTTCTGTCTTCAAGAACAGTAGGTGAAATGGGCGGGAAACTTGAGACTGATTAACAGTGAACAAGAGTTAAGTGCTGGCTTAATTACAATATATAAACACTCAGGAGTTAATAAGGGAAAGTGCCTTAGCACTGAAGAAAAATGAAAGATGTTAGGAGCAAACTTCTCGGAGAAGTGAGACAGTAAAATGCATTTTGGCTTCTTTTAGACATGTCGGCGGAAAACAGCAATTACTAGAAAAGATGTCATGTTGGTAGAGGGTCAGCAGAAATAAGGGAAGCCTCTATGAGATGGGCTGACACAACAGCCACAAAAATGAGCCCGAACAGCGATGGGCTCAAACATACAAACAGTCATGAAAATGACGTGGGAGTGGGCATTTCGTTCTCTTCGTTGTGTATAAGGTCGCCCTGAGTCTGAGCTGACTCAACAGCAACTACCAGCAACAGGGCTCCCCTGAAAGCAGAAGGAACGGTTTGAGGGCGGGCCATTTACGTAGGAACGTGGTCTACGGAAGTAAGAGTCTAAGACACAGGGAGTGAGATGGAGAAGGGGGAACGGCCAGTACAAAGATGCTTCATCAGTGGTGCAAATGGTCAAGCCCTCAACTGCAATCTGAAAGGTTGGCGTTTCAAACCCCCCCCAGAGGATTCTGAGAAGACGGCCTGGTGACCTGCTTCTGAAAGTTGACAGCCACCGAAAACCTTATGGAGCAGTTGTACTCTGCACACACAGGGTCGCCATGAGTCATGTCCACCTGATGGTAGCTAACAACAACAACAGAAGACTGGGTCAATCCACTGGGGACCTTCGTAGCAACGTTTTGAAATGCATCTCAGAACTGTCCACCTGCGGCCCAAAGGGAGCAACGATGATCTCCTGACTCTTGTTGACCATCGGCCAAGGGAGACCTCATGTGTGTTTACAGCTGTATGATTTGAAGTTGCATATCCGTGAGTACAAAGCTGGCTTTGCAGATGTCTCATTTTGAGGTGTCATAGGAACCCCTAGGCAGGCAGAAGGAAAGGAACACTCTCCAATTGTACCCAAGTGAGTCACTGGGTGGCACAAATGCTTAAGGCACTCAGCTGCTAACTGGAAGGTTGGAGGTTCAAGGCCACCCAGAGGTGCCTCAAAAGAAAGGTCTGCAGGTCTACATGCAAAAAATCACCCATTGCAAACGCTATGGAGCACAGTTCTCCTCTGACACACATGGGGCCCACACGAATCGGAGGCAACTCTACGGCAGCTGGTAAAGCACCGTAGCTGTGGTGGCTGGAGTTGAGAGGATATTGAAGCAGTACACACAAGATTTCTAACACGACCACATTATAGAAGTATCCATTCCATTCTTTATTAATGATACTCTTTCAAAAAAATACATACTTTTTCTTAATGCCAGCGAGGGGGGAATTTAACTTCGTTTTTTCTTGACAGGCAACCTTAAGATAACTGCTTAGTCTCTTAAATGACGATGAAAAGATTTGTATTAATTGGAAGATTATAAATATAGCCAGACACTCATTTTATTATTTGCATATTCTACAGTCTACTTTTCAAATAAGCCTTAACAAAGTTGATACCGATTTTTAATAAATAAAACAAATTAACGCCTCACAACATTGGAGTTAGAGCTTTTGGAGCGGATTTTCTTTCTAGACTATTAATCTTTATTATTTTTTTTTAGGCTCTCTTTTCTTAGAGTTCAGATAAGAAATATGTCTTTAAATAATACGTGATTTTTGAAAGAAAAAAGACGTACATTTTAGAGCGAGAATTGCAGTTATGTGAGTGATGGGTAGCCTGATAATGTGTATGAAAAGGCAACTTACCTAAAATGTCAGATTGAGATTAAAGTAGTGGCTCTTAACCTTGGCTGTGTATTAGAATCGCCTGGAGTATTTTTGTTGTTGTTTTGTTGTTCAGGCCACATCCCAGAGATATTCCATCAGATGCTTCCCAACAGACCCCGATGTACAGCTAAGACTGAGAACTATTGGTCTAGAGAACTATTTCTCAGACTTTAATATGCATTGGAATCTCCCAGTTATCTTGTCAAAACGGAAGGTCTAATCTAGTTGATCTGAGGTTGGGGCTGAGATTCTGCATTTCTAACAAGCTCCAGTAATTCCTGTTGTTATGGGTTGAGTTGTGTCCACCCATAAAAATAGGTTGTGGTCCTAACTCCTGGTACCTGTGACCTGGTTTGGAAATGTGACCTTTGAAGATGTTATCAGTTAGGTTAGCATGAGGTCATACTGGGGTAAGGTGCGTCCCAATCCTGTATGATCAGTGTCCTTATAAAAGAGAAGATACACAGAGACAAGGGAGATAGCGGAAGGACACCGAGTGATGCTGCAGCTGAAAGCTGAGGAATGCCTGGGACCAGCAGACGTTAGGAGAGATAAGGGAGAGTTCCTGACCCAGAGCCCTCAGAAGGAATCTACACAGCCGATACCCTGACTCAGACTTCCACTTCAGAACTGAGAGACAATAAATTTCGTTCTTACGATCCACCCAGTTTGCAGTCTTTTGTTATGGTGGCCCTGGGAGGTTAACACACCCAAGCTGCTAGTCTGTGAACCACACCGGAGGAGCAAGGGCAAGTGCTTGGACAACTGACCACATGATTGTCTGATTGAAAATGGCCAATACCAGTCCATTTCAGCAGTCTGAATCCAGCAGCCACTTATTGGAAACCCTACGGGGCAGTTCTACACTGTCCTGTAGGGCTGCTATGAGTTGGAATCGACTCGATGGCAGTGGGTTTGTTTTTTTGGAAGGGGCTGAGTATTGCTGCTATTTTCACAAAAATAATCTTAAAGGTCTGCAATCCTTATTAAAGCAAGTCAGCTGGAATGTTCTCTAGTTGTTCTTCTCATCGTAAGAATATGCTTTATGGTTGGATACCATCATTTTAAATATTCATGCAACCTCAGTTTAAACTCAGCTAAAGAAGAGTTTCCTTGCCAGTAAATAAAGCATAAAGTCCAAAGGAAGCAGTCTGAATACAGACTGAACCAGTAAAGTCTTACCTCTTGAACACGAGTGGCTTCGGAAGTGTGTCCTTTCTCCATATCCTAGCTTTTGCTCTGTGGCATTCAGGCTCAGCTATTCCAGTGTGCTATGAATGGAAGCCTTTTACCCTGGCACACAGTATTGAAAATTTAGCAATTGACCCTGTGATCTGATTGACAGGCCTGCATCAACTGTCTGCAAAGTAGCTTAGTGGCGTTTATTTTTCCGTATAAAAACCAGAGGTATTGAAATGCGGCACAGCACAATTTACTCCAGCTTAGTGACAACTGATTAACTACTTGGGTCCAATTTAGAATAACTCATTTCTACTAGAGATAGCCCATAAATCTTAAATTGAAGAGGACACAAATCCCCAGTGCCTTCTAGAGAATGGAATTTACATCATTTCCCTGCAAAAGACTCTCTGAAAAGTATTTGCTATTTGGAAGGGGACAGTTGGTCGAAATTACATAAAACATAAAAAAAAAAAAAAAAGGATTTTCATGTTGCAACTGAACAAAGCTGAAATCAGGTGAATGATTAACTTAAATTTCTGAGTTTCTTGCCAAGAAAACAAGAAGACACTGAGGAACTTAACATTCCCACCGATCTCAAGGTATATACCGGATGTCCATGTCAGAAAGATAAGATTTTTTTTCTCCCCAATAAATTGAATCATTTGAAAAGGCCCTGTCTGTGACTTTGAGAAAATCGCTAAATGGGTTTGACTTTTTCAAAAACCCATTTGGCATACAGAGCGGGAGATGTGGCATGGCCTTTCTCAAAGAGATGCCTGTTCTTAACAAAAAATTATCTAATCTGTCTCCTGAGTTCGTTCATCTTTACTTGATTAAGAATATAATTGTTTTCCCTGCTCACTCAGAGTAAACTGTTTAAAGGCCCGCCGAATAAATAAATGTGGGTGTGTGTCTTATAGGAGCCAGAGGCAGGACACGGCTGGGAGAAAATCATGGAAAAAACAGGGCAAGGGGAGGCTGGGGACTCATCAGGAAGAGTGGGTAGTGGGAGGGAAGTGAAAAGACCAGCCGCATGATACCCAAAACCCATTGCTCTCAAGTCCATTCCGACTCCTAGCGACCCTATAGGACAGAGTAGAACTGCCCGGTAGAGTTTCCAAGGAGGGCCTGGTGGATTCAAACTGCCGACCCTTTGGTTAGCAGCCGTAGCGCTTAACCACCATGCAACCAGGGTTTCTAGCTGCATGATAATTGGAGCCGTATCATAGTCACATCCATTTATCTGTGAAAGACCCCCACAGGGGAGCGCCGTGTTATTGAACACTCATTCCGCTCCCCACTTCCGCCGATTGCTGTTGTGGTCGAAAATAAGAACTTAACCAAAATCTAATTCTTACTTTTGCTTTGCCTGTCCAAGGAAGGCTCAGACACCACCCTCCTGTCAGTGGAGGCTTGTGTGTTGCTGTGATGCTGAACAGGTTTCCAAGGAGCTTCAGACCAAGACAGACTAGGAAGAAAGACCTGGCAATCTGCTTCCAAAAATCAGCCAGTGAAACCCAATGGCCCAGTTCAAAACCAATCATGGGAATGGAGCAGGACCAGCCAGCGTTTTGTTTTGTTGTGTGTGGGGTCACCATGAGTCAGGGCCAACTCGACGGCAGCTAGCAACAACAAGAGCGTTTAAGGAAGAGAGATAAAAGATATGTAGTTGTCGTTGTGGGCTGCTGTCGAGTCATCCCCCGACTCATGGAGACCCCATGTAGAATAGAACTACTCCACCGCCTTCTCTTGGCTGTAATATTTACCAAAGCGGATCACCAGGCCTTCTTCCACAGAACCTATGAGCAAGTTCAAGTAGCCATTCTTTAAGTTTGCCAAAAAAAAAAAAAAACCATTGCCATTGAGTCAATTCTGACTCATAGCGACCCTATAGGACAGGGTAGAACTGCCCCATAGGGTTTCCAAGGAGTGCCTGGTACATTCAAACTGCCGACATTTTGGTCAGCGGCTGTAGCACTTAACCACTGAGCCACCAAGTTTCCTTTAAGTTAGCAGCTGATGGCAAATCATTTGTACCACTCAGGCTCCTCTGATAAAAGATAAGCCTTGTGTAATTATAGATAACAACTAGGTCCCATTTGGGAAAGCAAGCATGCAATTAAAACCTGAACTGTTACCTAGTGTTATAATGGAACAAGGGGATTATTGAAGGGCCAAATTTTTTTTTTTTTGTAATAGGAAGCATTTGCTTCCTTGTTACTTGCTTCACACTCCCATTTGGCTGCAGCCAGTATCTGCCCACATTTTCTTTCAGAAAGATGCCAAACAAACAAACAAACAAAACCCACTGCCATCAAGTCTATTCCAACTCATAGCTATCCTATAGGGCAGAGTAGAACTGACCCATAGGGTATCCAAGGCTGTAATCATTTTTTTTTTATTGTACTTCAGATGAAGGTTTACTGAACAAACTAGTTTCTCTTTAAACGGTTAGTACACACATTGTTGTATGACATTGGTTAACAACCCCACGAAATGTCAACACTCTCCCTCCTCAACCTTGGGTTCCCTACTACCAGCTTTCCTGTCCCCTCCTGCCTCCTAGTCCTTGCTCCTGGGCTGGTGTGCCCTTTAGTCTCATTTCGTTTTTTGGGCCTGTTCAATCTTTGGCTGAAGGGTGAACCTCAGGAGTGACTTCATTACTGAGCTACAAGAGTCACCAGGGGCCATACCCTCAGGGTTTCTCCAGTCTCTGGTCAGGCCAGTAAGTCTGGTCTTTTTTTGTGAGTTAGAATTTTGTTCTACATTTTCCTCCAGCTCTGTCTGGGACCATCTATTGTGATCCCTGTCAGAGCAGTTAGTGGTGGTAGCTGGGCACCATCTCGTTGTACTGGACTCAGTCTGGTGGAGGCCGTGGTAGATGCAAGACAGTAATCTTTACAGAAGCAGACTGCCACATCTTTCTCCTGAGGAGTGGCTGGTGGATTCGAACCGCCGACTTTTCAGATGGCAGCCAAGTGCTTAACCACTGTGCCATCAAGGCTCCTTCGAATAGCAAGCAAAGAGATAAACATTCTAGACAAACCAGCATCGCGTCTGCTTCTGTACCATGTCCGTCTTGGTGTGTTCCTCTTGCCTTCTGTTACTTAATGCTCTTTGCTCAGTAGCCAGTTGCTGTGGTTTATGAATATTAAGTTAAAGTCTTTGTGTGTGTGTGTCTGTGTGTGTGTTTCAAAGTCCCAGACAGAAGCCTCTTTCTTGTAGCTGCCCTTCTCAGCACCTGCCAGCCCCTGACCGTGGAGTGACGTGAACATCAGCATTCAGTGACCAGGACACAGGTAGCTCTCTGCGTCCCCCTCCGCCCCAGATCTCCTTCCAAGTAGCCAGAGCAGCAGAGCACACAATTCCAAACCTGCACGTCTTGCGCTCTCTGGCACGCACCATCCATCTGGAAAGAAATGCTGCCACCTCTGAGCATGCACAAAAAGAAAAAGGCAGCTGCGGGCTGGGTCCCCAGCCCCAATCAGCTGCCACCTATAAGTAACTCCCATCATCATCTCTTGGAGCACCGTAGAGAATCCATTAACCCATTGTTCACAGCTCAACATATTCTGTCTAAACGTGACCATATCAAAGCCCAGCGTGTTTCTTTGCAGTTTGGTGGTGAGTCATGGTCATGCATCGATGTTAAGTAAATTCTGCCGTGTATTGACATCTCTGTCAGATGCATTTCAATTACAGATCCTACAGAAAAGAGGAAAAGGTGAAGAGCCTGTTGGGCCTTCTTTAAGTGTTTTTATTACCTTGTGGTGAGCAGAACTTGGTCAGGTTTTTTAAAGACTCCCAAATAAGCCTTACAGAGCAGGCAGCTTTATCACAAGCACAACTCTTTGTACTTGGGCGTGGGGATTGACAGGGAGGGCTCTGTCCACCTTATCATCTTCCCAGGAGCGTGCTACAGAGGGTGAAGAAATGGGCAATGGGAGGAACGTAGTGGTGACTTTGATTTACGTCTTTGCCACCTCGCTTTGGCTAGGGAGCTCCCTAAAGATGGGTGGTCTGAACCCACTCGGTGGCATCGCCAAAGAAAAGGCCTGTTGATCTGCGCCCATTAAGACTACAGCCAAGAAATCCCTGTGGAGCACAGCTCTATTCTGGCACATACGGGGTCGCCACGAATAGGAATGGGCTCAGGGACAACTGACGACAACACCTTCAAGACAAACCCAGCGACGGAATCTCTACCTTTCAGTGGCAAACGGTCATAACCGGTGGCATTTTTCATCCAGGTTACAGGGGTGAAAGTTCATTCTATTTACATGATTTTCGTAAATTTTTTTCCGTCGCCCCCTCCCTTGAATCACAAACCAGATACGATGGAGTCAGATCTGACTCCCGGCATCGCTATGTGTGTCAGAGTAGAGCTGTGCTCCCTGGGGTTTTCCATGGCTGATTTTTCAGAGGTAGATCACCAGGCCTTCCTTCCGAGGTACCTCTGGGTACAATAACCAGGCCTTCCTACCGAGGTAACTCTGGATACAGTCACAAGGCCTTCCTTCCTAGGTACCTCTGGGTACAGTCACCAGGCCTTCCTTCCGAGGTACCGCTAAGTAGAGTCACCAGGCGTTCCTTCCGAAGTACCTCTGGGTACAGTCACCAGGCCTTCTTTGCGAGGTACCTCTGGGTACAGTCACCAGGACTTCCTTCCGGCGTACCTCTGGGTACAGTCACCAGACCTTCCTTCCGAGGTACTTCAGGGTACAGTCACCAGGCCCACCTTCCGAGGTACCTCTGGGTACAGTCACCAGGCTGTCCTTCCGAGGTACCTCTGGGTACAGTCTCCAGGCCTTCCTTCCGAGGTACCTCTGGTTACACTCACCAGGTCCTCCTTCCAACGTATCTCTGGGTACAGTCACCAGGCCTTCCTTCCGAGGCATCTCTGGGTACAGTCACCAGGCTTTCCTTCCGAGGTACCTCTGGGTACAGTCACCAGGCTTTCCTGCCGAGGCTCCTCTGGGTACAGTCACCAAGCCTTTCTTCCGAGGTACCTCTGGGTACAGTCACCAGACCTTCCTTCAGAGGTACCTCTGGGTAGAGTCACCAGGCCTTTATTCCGAGGTACCTCTGGGTACACTCACCAGGCCTTCCTTCTGAAGTACCTCTGGATACACTCACCAGGCCTTCCTTCTGACGTAACTCTGGGTACAGTCACCAGGCCTTTCTTTCGAGGTACCTCTGGGTACAGTCAGAAGGGCTTCCTTCTGAGTTACCTCTGGGTAGAGTTACCAGGCCTTCCTTCCGAGGTACCTCTGGGTACAGTCACGAGGCCTTCCTTCTAAAGTACCTCTGGGTACAGTCACCAGGCCATCCATCTGAGATAACTCTGGGTACAGTCACCAGGCCTTCCTTCCGAGATACCTCTGGGTACAGTCACCAGGCCTTCCTTCCGAGGTAACTCCAGGTACAATCACCAGGCCTTCCATCCGAGGTACCTCTGGGTACAGTCACAAGGCCTTCCTTCTAAAGTATCTCTGGGTAGAGTCACCAGGCCATCCTTCTGAGGTACCTCTGGGTACAGGCACCAGGCCTTCCTTCTGAGATACCTCTGGGTACAGTCACCAGGCCTTCCTTCTGCGGTACCTCTGAATGCAGTCACCAGGCCTTCCTTCCCAGGTACCTCTGAGTATGGTCATCAAGCCTTCCTTCCGAGGTACCTCTGGGTACGGTCAACAGGCCTTCCTTCCGAGGTACCTCTGGGTGCGGTCACCAGGCCTTCCTTCCCAGGTACATCTGGGTACAATCACCAGGCCTTCCTTCCGAGGTTTCTCTGGGTACAGTCACCAGGCCTTCCTTCCGAAGTACCTCTGGGTATAGTCACCAGGCCTTTCTTCTGAGGTAATTCTGGGTACAGTCACCAAGCCTTTCTTCTGAAGTACCTCTGGGTACACTCACCAGTCCTTCCTTCCGAGGTATTTTTGGGTACAGTCACCAGGCATTTCTTAAGAGGTAACTCTGGGTACACTCACCAGGCTTTCCTTCTGAAGTACCTCTGGATACAGTCACCAGGCCTTGCTTCTGAGGCACCTCTGGGTACAGTCACCAGGCCTTCCTTCTGAGGTACCTCTGGGTACAGTCACCAGGCCTTCCTTGGGAGTTACCCAGGGTACAGTCACCACGCCTTTCTTCCGAGGTACCTGTAGGTACAGTCATCAGGCCTTCCTTCTGAGGTATCTCTAGGTAAAGTCCCCAGGCCTTCCTTCCGAGGTACCTCTGAGTACAGTCACCAGACTTTCTTTCCGAGGTACCTCTGGGCGCAGTCACCAGGCCTTCCTTCCGAGGTAGCTTTGGATACAGTCACCAGGCCTTCTTTCCGAGGTAACTCTGGGTACACTCACCAGGCCTTTCTTACGAGGTACATCTGGGTATAGTCACAAGGCTTTCCTTCTGAGTTAGCTCTGGGTACAGTCACCAGGACTTCCTTCCGAGATACCTCTGGGTACAGTCACCAGGCCTTTCTTCCAAGGTACCTCTGGGTATAGTCACCAGGCCTTCCTTCTGAGGTACTTCTGGGTACAGTCACCAGGCCTTCCTGCCGAGGTACCTCTGGGTACAGTCACCAAGCTCTCCTTCTCAAGTACCTCTGGGTAGAGTCACAAGGCCTTCCTTCCGAGGTACCTCTGGGTACGGTCAACAGGCCTTCCTTCCGAGGTACCTCTGGGTGCGGTCACCAGGCCTTCCTTCCCAGGTACATCTGGGTACAATCACCAGGCCTTCCTTCCGAGGTACCTCTGGGTACAGTCACCAGGCCTTCCTTCTGAAGTACCTCTGGGTATAGTCACCAGGCCTTTCTTCTGAGGTACTGCTCGGTACAGTCACGAGGCCTGTCTTCTGAAGTACCTCTGGGTAGAGTCACCAAGCCGTCCTTCGAGGTATTTCTGGGTGAAGTCACCAGGAATTTCTTAAGAGGTAACTCTGGGTACAGTCACCAGGCTTTCCTTCTGTGGTACCTCTGGGTACAGTCACCAGGCCTTCCTTCCTAGACACCTCTGGGTACAGTCACCAGGCCTTCCTTCCCAGGTACCTCTGAGTACAGTCACCAGGCCTTTCTTCCGAGGTACGTCTGGGTACAGTCACCAGGCCTTCCTTCTGAGGTACTTCTGGGTACAATCGCCGGGCCTTCCTTCCGAGGTACCTCTGGGTGCACTCACCAGGCCTTTTTTCCGAGATAAATCTGGGTACAGTCAACAGGCCTTCCTTGGGAGTTACCTTGGGTACAGGCACCAGGGCTTTCTTCCAAGGTACGTTTGGGTACAGTCACCAGGCCTTCCTTCTGAGGTACTTCTGGGTACAATCGCCAGGCCTGCCTTCCGAGGTACCTCTGGGTGCACTCACCAGGCCTTTTTCCCGAGGTAACTCTGGGTACAGTCACCAGACCTTCCTTCTCAGGTACTTCTGGGTACAGTCACCAGGCCTTCCTTCCGAGGTACCTCTGGTTACAG